>NC_081768.1:24284432-24571932 GCF_963082965.1 Carassius carassius | reverse complement strand
CTATAGCTATATGTTGCAGTTCCAGCACATTTAATCAGTAAAAGTGCTCATCTGGCAATACTGACCATGGCATAACCCAATGATGTGGTAGTGTATTCTGTTGTGGTGCTATTGATGCTGTATTGATTTTCCTGGTCAAGGTCATGAGCAAAGAGAAACATCTCTTCTTCTGAGTACACTTCACTGATTGATCGTCTATTAGGGAAGAGCATTAAATATCCCCTGCATTATGTAGCTCTGAAGCTAATGACAAAGGCAGCTAGCACATGACTTATTAAGGCCAAGATGAAATAAAGCTCCACCAATTGTGAAAGTGCTTTCTTGGCACAGATGCACAGCACACGAATCTCCAGCCACAGAAACTTCACCAAGAACCTTGTTTAGTAACATCAGCAAATAACTACGATGATAAATCGCTGCTGGTTAATGATATGCAATATTACTTTCTTATGATAAAACACCCTGATGTGCCATTGGCTTCTAATGAGCAAAACTCGCAATTATTCTTATGAAACTGAGAGGAAAGACCTCTTTTCATCTCTTCAGAATACAGAGACAAGGCATTTAATGTTGTTTATTACATACATATAAAATAAGATAGAAAAATACATTATAAACTTGTAACAATGGCTGTTAAAACAGACATGTCTTCTCATAGGCAATACTTGGGCAGGGAACACACACATTTGGGGCTGAAAGACGGCATGTCGTACACACACATATCCACATGATAAAAGACATTCACACGATCAAACTTGATTCTTAAAGCTGAAGTGTGTAATTAATTTTTTTTGTTCAAATATTTTTAATCCCATTTTAATGTACAGAGATGACTACTGACTTCTCTCAAAACAAGGGTCGATATGTTGTCATTTGTTTTGACCAATGGTGCGAATCAGGGGGCGGGACTTGTTGGACTGACCAATGGCAGGTGGGGAAATGGTCTAGAAGACATGCTTTTTCGCTGATCTTTTTTCGGTGTCAGATACTACACACTTCACCTTTAAACTCAAATCGCAAAACCAGGACAAATCCGACTAATATATTTTTAATTTCTATTGAGTGTGAGACATCATGCTTTATCAGTTACTGTACTCACCTCTCATATTGAAGTTTTTTTTTTTAATTATTCAGATTTCTGTATTCTTACTAACCATAATCTGCTTTTAATATTAAGATGGTTCACATTTCGTATTCCAAAGCATTTTCAAACACATCACGCCTTGATATACCTTCTTTGATATTATACTGTGATGGCACTGTAGAATCATAATTAGAAACGAGAGCAAACGCAGACACAACAGGAAGACATGTTTGATGTCACAGAGACTCCCCTCAAGACGTCAGAGGCCATTCTGTTGCATAGTAAAGAAAGAGTTTGGAGGGGGACGCACGCACATTACAATGATACGGTGCAGGCCAGCGCAGGCCAGCGCAGGCAGTACACACAGCTTATTCACCATCACCGCCTACATACTGATTCATATCCACAAAATACCACTTTTAATCAGGATTTGTTTTGTTTTCAAAAAATATTTCAATTGAGAAGCAAAACCATGTGTTATAAATGTCTTGTCAGATAATATTTCTTGATTTAAAGTGTATAGTTTTCATCCCACTGGCATCAAGAAAACATTTATCATTGTTATCAAGTGTTGAAAACAGCTGTCATGCTTCATACTCATGTGGAAATACTTTTTAAGACTCTTCGATGAATAGAAATTTCAAAAGAACAGCATTTATTTGAAAAAGAAATTTTACCCCAAACATTTGAATTGGTAGCGAAAGCCCAGTTTGTTTATCATTAACTATCAGAACCGGATGGGCGTAAATTACTGATTTATTGGATTTATCAGATACACACAGTCTTGGTGAGCAGAAGAGACTTCTTTCAAAGATTTTAAAACGATCTTAAACTTTTGACCAATTGGTGTTTAAGTTGAAGTGTATATTCTCCGAAAACTCTTTATCATACGCAAACTTCTTATTTGTATATATATATATATAGATATATTAAGATATTTATATATGTTTTACATTAAAACCAGACAAACATACTGATTATTTTGGCACTGAATACTGTATATTCTATATACCATCTGGAACACCATTCTGATATTACAATGGACTAAACATCAACATAAAGTGCAAATTAATTGAAGTACTGTGAGCAAAATACCCACAATTCTGAAGGATGTGTCAAGACTGAAGGCAACAAATAGACCTTGACTCTCGGTGTCGCTTTGACAGTGATCATGTGGTGTGAAAAGCCTTGATTTGATCGCTGTGTAATAGTGGGATTGAGCTTTGGAAGGCAGATTTAGGCTGGTGATACGTCACTTATGTGGTTCCTGAAAGGGGAAAGCTGTGTGTACTGACCTGGACTACATTTCCCAAATCCATCGTAAGCCTATGCAGATCTACGCAGACTTATGATGCTTTTGGGAAATGTAGTCCTGGTCTGCTCATTCGCCACTCATGATGACATTCATATTGAACGTGAGAACTATGATAAGGCAAAGGCACTTGAACGATATTTCCCTCTCAACCCCATCGGTTCTACGAAAGGGCTTGTTTTGGTCATCCACGTCTACATCCAATTACAGAAAACTGGATTGTTTTCACTTCATAAAGGGTTCGGTATTGTGTTTTTTTTTTTTCTTGCGGTTTTCTTCACAATATTCAACAACATAAAATAGCGAGTTGTAAAAATATACGTTCTCTGGAGGATAATAAAAATGTTGCTCCTGTACATGTTTTCTTTCATCACTCTTTTGACATTTATCTACATTTCATACATTTGTACAGCAGATAGGCAAGCATGGCTTATACATCCTCAGAGAGGCTTGTTCACTGAAAAGTGTCGGATTGTTCCGGAAGGGAAATACTCTTCTTTTTAATGTGTTTTCAGCTGAAATGCTTCTCCAATGGCCCGTCGTGACACTTGGCGAGCCGCGGTCGTAGTTCACCTGGTAGAGGTGCATCATCCACTCCGTCATGCATTACATTCAGACTCATTACCGTAACATCAGGATTACTTTAGTGACAGGATGGGGTGCGATGAAGGGCAGTCGGTTTCCTCAACATTGTCGCCGTTGAGCTGGAGGCTTTTGCGAACAACTTGGGAGGTCTGGCTTTGATTTAGAGGGTGTGGGGCAAATCATTATTGCTTATTGCTTACAAAGAGTGCAGATCTACAGCGACAGGAATGTCTGGGCATCTGCCGCCCGCGTCCAACGAGTGAGGCTTAGGGAAGCTGTATATCCATTGCCTGTGAGCTCTTAGATACTCTTTTTGTCAATCATTCATTCATTCATTTTAGGGCAGAGGTGTGATCTGCAGGCAGGTAATGGGCAGGTCGTCATTGGATGGAGAGGTCAGAAGGTCAGGGGTTAGTTGCCAGTGGTGGCTGAGTGGGTTAGAGAGACAAACGAACAGAAAAAAGGGGAGGGAAACAAGGAAAGGAGGAAAGGAACAAAAGATAGAGGAGATTAGTTTCAGCTAGTGAAAGCAGGATGACAATATGAAAAGTATTTATAAACCGATCACAAGTAGGCTCTTGATTCAGTCGAGTCTCCCCACAGCACAGCTTGTATATCTCAGCAACGTTGAGCTAAGACATATAATGGTTGAAGTGGATGATATAGGCAGGAAAATACTTTAGGCAAGGTAAAACACGCTTTCCAGAAACTAAATGTGTTATTTTCCAGATATGTTTTTATTCAGATCGCTATGCTGAATTGAATTGTAATATAGTGTATATTCACAATTTTAGATATTTAACCTAACTTAATATTTTAAATTGAATGTGAATTTGTTAATTTATAATTAAGCCTTTTGTAGGTTTCCCCAAAACTAATGGTGGTGTTTGTAAACGGATTCATTGCACAGATTTATATATATATAACTTTATTTACATACATACAGTACACTAATGTGACGTTATATATACATAAGCAAATCAGTTTATTTTTTTCGCAAAACTAACTATATTGCCGATCAGCTATTAATATAAAGTCGGATATGAGTATGTCACATACTATAGTATACTCATGATATTATCGTCTAACACTAATATGCTCAATGCGAACATTAAGACATGAAGAGATTCTAAACATTAACATCATGATTATCTGTAAAGCTCGTTTGAAACAACGTGCATCTTGAAAAGCACTTTACAAATAAACGTACCTTGAATTGGAAATCTGACTTGAAGGTTTTTGAGGGCGGGAGTTACTGTTTGTCTGACCAATTGAAAACAGGGGGAGTGTTCAGAAAGCCAATCTGAAAGCAATTATTTATGCGATTTGTTTTTGTGGCGCTAATGATGAAAAATTTAATGACCAATAGACTCGAGTGGGAAAAGTAGCCATTGAGGAAGAGTTCACAATAATGTTCGCAATGCATACACGTATGAAATCAAGCTTGTGTATACAAAAGCTTTTGGCTATGTACTTGCGTAGAGTATGTTTCAGGTCAAAATAATAACTCTCGCTGTGGGTCGACTGAATGTGAGAGCCGTGGAAGAACTGTTGGTCTTTATCTTTGTAATATGGTAAAATCATGAGGTAAAAGCATGATTTTACACACAGCATGAAGAACAGCTTATCCTGACAGGTCACGTGTTTAGTAGGAAGAAATCAAGAGAGAAAACATTTAGATAATACAAAGGAATACAACTGTGGCAAATGTGTCTAATGGTTAGTAGCAGTCAAGTGAATTGACAGACTGAAGGAACGGTCACACTAGGCTTTAAACATGACAGGATATGATGTAATGCTCTAGGCCAGTGGGATTCAGTTAAAGCATTCAAATCGATTCAGTTCAGTTCAAATGTTGGGTTTGGATCAAATTAGTGATCTCTGCTTCATGATCTTCGCAAATGTCCAACACAATCTCACGGTAATTCGTAGCTATTTTATGTTTTGGAAAATTAGTGGCTAATTTGTATGATTTCTTTATGATCGGTATGCGAGCAGATGTTTAGTGGTGGAATTAGGGGCTTTATTTATTTTTTTTAAATCATAATTTTTCATATTCATACAAAATCGCCACCTCATAAAACAGTTCGGGTTACAATCGGGTTACACTCGCTATAAATTGCAAATCATGCAGCTGTAGAGTTTGATTGCATTGAGCCGAGAGGTTAATCTGAAGTTTAGACCCTCTAATGCGTCTTGTTCGCTTTATGGCTTCAGATGGGTTCACCGATTTCGTAGTAAAAGGAGAACTTCCCTAGCATATGCTGAGGGCTGCATGTGAATGAATGGGAGCAGCGAGCCTAGTGTGACCGGCCATGAGAGAGGCAGCTACTAATGAAATGAGAGGAGAGGAGAGTCAGTGAAGGTCACAGCGTTACCTGACTGCTATTAAACACTCGAGCTCTTAAGAGGTTCCAGCATTAAGTCGAGAGTTATGATGGAAATGGAAGATCAATGTTTTTCTTAGTAAGAACTGAGGCATTGAGAGATTTAGGCAGAAATAATTTAGGGCCAGAAAAACTGCTGGTGTTTTTTTTTTACTCAATAAAATTTTTTATTGCCTTTTGAAATTCCTTTTTCTTCTATTTACAACAACATCAAAATCTTTGCCTTAATGATACAAAGCAACACTACAAGGAATTTTTCTAGCATAATAGCCATGGAAATTCAAGCTGTGGGACTCTTAGCCATTACCCTCAGCATTGCAGACTACTGACAAATCACAGGACACATAATATAAAATGCTTTTGCATATAAACATTGAAAAAGTCCTGTCAGTCATATATAAAGCCCTAGCATATATCCAAAAATATAGGAAATTTTCTAACATGGTGCTATAAAGCTGCTATGATGCATATTTTTCTTTCCTACAAATAGCCCTCTATAATACCATTGCTATCTCTTCCAAAATACAAGTCAAATTTGACATTTCATATACATTCCTGCTTTATATATTTTTTTTAGATATATATATTTTTATATATATTTTAAAAGCCACAAGTAAATACTATTTTCTTTTCGACAACAAAAATAAAAGAAGCTTACAGTAAAGCATAAAAAATGTATCTTTTTTTTTCTTCTTAAATGCATTTATACTCTGACATGATCACATCCACAGAGTGGCGCTGACATTATCGTCCACTCGGCAGTGGTCAACCGTAAGACTCGACAGACTCCTTTCAGTTTCAAGGTCTGAGGTTTGATGTGGGTTTCACTTTTTCAACTCACGAAGAGCAGAGGAGATGAAGGTTTCTGACGTATTCAGTGCAAAATAAAAGGCTTGTGCCACATAGAACCTCTTTATCAAATGAGGCAAATATTGACAGAAATAATAATAATAATAAAATAATAATAATAATAAGTAAACAGCTGAAATAAAAAAGTGATTTGTGTGGTCCAGTACAAATGCACAGACTGGAAATCTCGAAGCTCTGTGCAAATGGGTTCTCAAAAGTAGATTTTCTTCAAAGCAGTAGTTCCGTTATATAAAAACATAAAAAGGATATGAAAAACAAAACATTAAAAGAGAGGAAGCAATCTCAGTATCTGATCTGCTTGATATCTGCGGTCATTTTGCCAGCTTAAGCAAACATGTGTAACAGTAACCATATACACATACACACATACACACAAATACACAATGTCTAACCTGCGCAAACTGAATTGATATGCACTCAGATGCATGTGAACAGGGAAATATTTGAGGGTTTTTGATTTCGTAATTGTTTCATGATGAGGTGGTTACTGCACCATGGATGCTTTGTCAAATCATTACCCATCATAATGTACTCATTAAAGTAATCATTCATGATTATTGTGATCACTTTAAACATGTGGTGGGGGCAAAATTAAAATCGAATTCAAAATCTAATTTAAACCACGAAATCATTTTGGAGAAATGAAGAAATGTTATGAAAGACTGAAGCTTTGGATGCTTATCTGATCTGGGCTGCGTTTCCCAAAAGCTTCGTAAGCCCAAGAAGTTCGTAAAAATGATGGTACGACTGATTTTAATATAACTGTCTGATTCCAGTGCTCTGGAGTAATCGCAAATCTTTTTAGTTATTTAAAAAAATTTTTTTTTTATAACTAATTGACATCACATTATGCACTTCAATTTGGTCAATTGGTGGTACAGAAAATATCAATATTATTCATACAGGACTTCATACTATTCAGATTTTGATTACAGCCAATCACATCTGCATCAGAAAATAACATCAGTATTTAAATACACCTTAACCAATTAATGAATAAATCTTAAAATGGTTTAATTAATCAGGCTGTATCCAAAAATATGACACAGATTTAGTGAAGGCACAATTTCCATTCTTTAATGCCAAAGTGTCTAATTTCTATTTTAATCAAACAGAACTGCATAAGATCATGTCGGTTTTTATACTGTCCCGTTACTATTATGTCATTGATCAAGTCAATGTAGCTGTGCTCAAACAAACAAAGTTATTGGCTCTATCATTCAAGGGACTCAACCTACAAATGGCTTAATATTAATCACTGCATATATTTCAACACTGACAAAATGATACACTTCAGCTTTAAAGATCTCCTAATGGCGTTTTTCTGATTTGAAAAGCCTATAACCTATTGATATTGAATGTGGATTGAACACACATTATAGCTATCTCTGGGATTTCGATTTGTATATCCACACTACATGTAATTATAAACAGTCACTTTAGCTCATTTGGAAAGGACACATTCATGATCTATTCAAATGCCTCCCAAGAGTCAAGCCTGTTTAGTGTTTGCATAACTAGAGAAAATTAGAAATGCTGAGCCTAATGGGGTGAATAAAGCCCATGTTCACATGAATAGCTCCATTATTTTTCATCAACATCATGCTGAAATCATAAGGTCATCAAAATAATGGAATGAAGTCAACCACTCCACCTGGGCAGGAAAGACCACGCGTGTGTGTGTGTGTGTGTGTGAACTGAAGGGTTTAAAACAAACACACCATATTAAACAGCACAGTGTACTGAATTCAAGCTGTCTTTTAACATGCTCAAACTGCACATGCTTCACAACAGATCAGGACCAACAGTGAGTTTCTACTGGTAATGAGTAGAAGCACATAAACTAAACTAACCTCTGTCTGCGGTCACTACCCTTTGGTAAGGATGGACGCGCATTTCGTGCCTTCGAACTTTAGTTGTCACTGCACCTGCTTGGATTGCAATAACATCACCAGAAAACAGATCAGTCAAACCTCACAAATCATCCCGAATGTGTTTGACAAACGCAAATCATTTAAATTATACAAGTTAAGGCACAAATAATACTTTTTTCCCCCCATATGTAAATATCTCAACACGGGTTTGTACAAAATTCACACATGGTTTCATTTCTCCTCAGTGGATCTGTGGGTTTTTGCGTAGCTTGGATACAGTATGACAGACAGGAGCGCACGCTCTCAACGGGAAGCTTTACCAGTCACGTAATCTCGCGCTGGATGACAGTGTCTTTAAATATAATACTGATAAAGTCACTCTCTGAGAGAGAACAACATTTAGGCACATCTGCTGGAGTACAAAAAAAAGGAGAATAGAAATGCACGGCAATGAATTAAGTGATTAGTAAAGCAGAGCAATCGATTTTCAAGGCGTAGCAGTCAGCCGCACAGTCCAGGGGAAATATGTGGGAGTATGGAGGCTTATGTATGGCATTACAAGTACAGCCGCTGTGGGCTCTGGGAATAGCCAGTGTAAATGAACAGGAGTGTGTCCGACTGACTGCTAGGCCAGATTCATTCTCTGAACAAACATCACTCAAAACCAACAAGGCAGGTGTGAAAGCATGTGAATGTTAACACTCAGATCGGATGAGGGGCTCAGTGAGGATCCTGGGAAACGCATTTAGCCACACCTACAGAATAAAGGAGGGGAAGGGGAAATTAGTGGCAGGACTGACGGCCCTCGGGGAAACAACACACACCACAGTCAGACGGAGCACGTTTTAGGACAGTTCATGAGGCGAGGGCACTGGGAGAATCTCAAGAAATCAAAATCATAAACTACCTTTTTAAAAAATTTGAGTTTTTAATGTTTTTGAAAAAAGTAGCATATGCTTCCTACATTTATTTGATCACAAATATGATAAAAACAGTAACATTGTCATTTATTCCTGTGATGATATACTGAATATTCAGAATCATTAATCCAGTCTTCAGTGTCACATGATCCTTCAGAAATTGTTCTAATAACAAATAAAACAGTTTTTTTTAATTATCAATGCTGAAACCAGTTGTGCTGCTTAATTTTTCTTCCCCCCCCCCAAAGCTTAGAGAACAGATTTGAAACAGAAATCTTTTGTAGCATGATCACCGGTTTTTTTTTTTGCTGCAGTTTAATGCATCCTTCATGAAAAAAATATAAATTTCTTAAAAAATCTTACTGACCCCAAACATTTGAATGGTAGTGTATGCCTGGATCATATTTTAACCAAAAATCAAAAGACAAATATGACAGTATACAATAAAATAAAGCTTTTCTTTATATTAAGATATTTTATATTAAGACAATTAAGCATAATTTCCCATTTTGTCATTAACTATGGTTGTTTTGATTTAGCTTTTTTCTTTTTGAATCATTCTTATTTGAATTCTCAACACTTTCACTAGAGCTGTAATACTGCAGTGCAATACTATTATAACTACTTATTTCTTTGCATAACAGTAGTAAGAAAAAGATTTTTACATGTGTAGGGTTTGATGAAAACTTTCCATTCAGTAAATATGACTGAATTCAGATGGTTTATACACTTCATATCAACACTTTGGCTTTTGGGTTCCATGTAAATTAACTGCTATTTGTATGTTTATGGCTGATACAATTTTTAATACTTTTATTAAACGAAATACCCAAATGTAGTAACTAAACAAATCACTTTTTCTATACTGTTTTATTGTCAAAGGTTTTTTTGCATTTACGCTTCAATTCCACTTATGCATGTGGTTTGAAAAAGGCCTTAGAGAGATACGAATAAATTGGGAGAATGTGCTTGGTTGTCACAATGTAAAAAATAGCCAAACTTGGTGTAGACTTTGACCCAAACATGTTGTTAGAAGGCTTTGGTAAAATATTATAAGCCAATATCCTCACTGTTTGATTATATATTGTGACTATGCCATTTTAAGTCAAAATGCCCCACCATAGTGCATTAAACTGTCCTAAAACTGCTCGATGAACAGCCTGGCTTTCGACAGATGCCCCATCTCAAATAGTTTACCTCCCAATTTGATCCCCACTGTCCCCTCACCATCCTCATGTTTCCCCTCCTGATGCGGCCCGCTCAGACTGAGGGATAGGGGTAGTCCAGAAAGGCTTGTGCAGCAGTTTGGAGCTCAGTGCTTTGTCTCCCTCATCATTGAACACATAAAAAAACTTAAACATCACATTACAGATAAAAACAAAAGTACAAAACCAAAAAAAAAAGAAACTGACAGAATGAATGAGGCCGGGGAGTCCAGCTAGTCCGATAAGAGGGAGGCGGGACAGGGGGCGTGTCTGCGGTGTGAGGGAGGGGCTTGCCGGAGGGGGCGGGGGAGAGAGGGGGCACTTTAAAAGGGAGGCCGGCCGGTTGGCTCTCCGCGCTGAACTGTGATGGGAATGTGACAGGTCTGAAAGCCCAGGTAGAGGGGCAGCTCTTCGGCCTTTGAGGATGCTGTATAGGTCACACAAGAGAGAAGACAGGGTGAAAACCTCCCCTCAGCTCCCCCAACCCCCAAAACATCCAGTCTGTTACGGGACATTCACACACATGATGATTATAACACTGGAGGCTGCCAGTGGCTCTGCTTCACTGGTTCTGCCTTAATTAACCAAATGAGAAAAAAAGAATGTGCACTTATGGTTATCAGCACCAAAAGCAGGTTTTTCATCAAGTCTTCTGCAAGAATTGTCATACAATCAGACAACAGCAAAACCTGTCACTTTCTTCTCAGAACTTCTAATCTAAGAAGATTTTTGTGGATCCAGCCACAGATTAAGACATTAAAAGTCTGGCACACACACTTTTTTTAAATGTAAATTTAATATTATAAACAGGGAAGTTCTTAATGGTTCTGGTGGGGTGTCACTGGTGGGGTGGGACAACTGACTAAACTGATATTCTGAGAAACATTTGGATTATTTTTTGTAAAGGCTTATGCTGAAATGCCTGAAAGTAGTTTTGTAAACACATATACATTTTTAATTTTTATTTTTTTTATTTAAGTCTATTTTTTATTCTAATTACAAAAAAGAAATACAATGACATTTTAAATCTATTTTTCCTACATAAATTCAGTACTGTTTATCCAGGGAGAAATCTAATAAAGTTAATATCATATACATTTAGTTTATTTACAATTTTTTTGCTCACTCTTTTGGTTTCCATACCTGCATTTATGCTATTTTATAATTTTTTTTTCTCCATGACTTTTGTTTCATACAAAGTATAGTATATATTTTCTGACATATCGCTCTAGACTTGCAGAAATAAAAATTATAATTCAGCTTTATTTGGAGTGCTACTTGTGCACATTGCACATTTCTTAATATTATGCCTAAAACGTGTTTTAGGGTCACTATTGATGAGGACTGTATGATCTTTGAATAATATCAGTCTTTAAAAGCCAGATATTTGCAGTGTACCTGATGTATACTTGCAACTCTAGCACAATCAGATAAACTTCAGTATTTCTCTCAGCACTACTTCTGCACAATTAAAGTGCATTAAGCACAAAATTAGTTGTTCCAATTTAGCAGACTTTAAGTTTACCAGTTTAGTATACCAAAAGTACAATGGCAGGACCTTGTTATTAAGCATATAATTACGTGAGTGTATTTGTAGTATACTTAGCATGAAGTAAATTTACTTCAAATGCATTTTAGTTGGTTTTTCACTAGGGAACTGGTAACATTTATGTCTCCATTTTGTACCTCACATCACTGCTCATTTGCATAAAGATGAACTTTTTTCAACGTTGCTGTATCACTGGAGACACCTGACCCACACCAGTTGCTGTCAATCATGTCACTGGAAATAACTGACTTGATGTGTGAACGTGTTGTAGCGTCCTTCCCTCCACCCCAGAAACATCCACCCACAGACAGTGTAAGGCTGGTACAGTCCTATAAGGTCCATGCTGCGAACCATCTTGCTTGAGATGAGCTCAATAAACATGCTTATTGGACAGGAGCTAAACCCTACTTCATCTGCTCTAATTGGACACGCTGCTCTTGGCATTGGAATGGGCTATTTGTCGCTGCTCAACTTAACACCGTGCCTTTGGGAGAAGCCAGTGTTAAACTGGCAGAATGCTGTTGGTAACATGATATTCATAATCGGCTTTTCTCAAGTGCTTTAATGAAGCCATACAGCTTGTGTGGAGTGGAGAGGACAGAGCGCTCTCATTATTCACATAAAGCCAGTAGAGCACTTAAAAGCCAAATCATTTATGCAAACATTTCTTAAAAGGATTAGTTTTTTTTTGTTTTTTTGTGATGAGTAAGGACTTTTTATGACGCTAAATGGATTAAGTGGAAAATACTTGATGCATTGTTGTTTGCTCTTTTATATTATTGCCTATTACTTGCTTCAGTGACAGCAGAGGCTGGTGGTGCTGGTGGCCCTAATGGGGGAAACCAGAGGCTTTTCATTGGTGTAGGAGGGCAGGATTTGTGTGTTGGGGGCTATTTAAGAGGAATGGCATAGGGTAGGGGTGGGCGGTATGACTCAAATCATACATTACAGCATGAGACTTTTTATATAATAGTACAGCAATATATCATAGTGTACTTTATGAAAATGTAAGGTAATTCATCTTGTGGATGTTTTCTCTTTTTATATGGAACTTCATGTAAGCAAACAAAATGCTCAGGGGCCGGATTCACCAAATGTTATTAGGAATAATATTTGTATAAAGAATAAAGATTTGTATTTAGTATTTCTAAACCTTAGAATAAAAATCCATGAAAAGATGGTTCTTAATAATAATAATAATAATAATAATAATAATAATAATAATAATAATATATTCCTTAAAATAGTTCACCCAAAAATAAAAATTACTGAAAATGTATGCATCCTCAGGCTATCCAAGGTGTGGACAAGTTTGTTTCTGTATCAGAACAGATTTGGATAAATTTAGCATTAAGTCACTTTTTCACTAATGGATCCTCTGCAGTGAATGGGTGCCGTCAGAATAAGTTAGGGTTAGGGTCCAAACAGCTGATAAAAACATCAAAATAATCCACAAGTAATCCACACCACTGTAGTCCATCAATTGGGAAGTGTAAAGCTGTGTGTTTTTGAGAAACAAATCTAACATAAAAGCCTTTTATCCTTAAATCTTCACTTCTAGCTAAAATACCAGTCCAAAAATCCATAATATGATTTCCTCCATTGAAAAATTCTCATCCCCTGTTGTCTTCTCACATCAAAATGTGTCCTAAGATTCGTTTTGGATTGTTTTCACTTGTACAGTGCCTGATCTGTGCATATTTCTCTTCTGATTCAGACATGATGACTTTTTCAGTGAAGAAAGCAATATTGTGGAGAGAGGACTCAAATTTAACCAGTAGCAACAATTTAATGTTAAAAGCGTTTTAATAATAGATTTGTTTCATGCAGCTTTTCACTTCATGTTTTTCCACTTTCACTTGATGGTAACTGACTGGAGTGAGGTGGACTGATTGTGGATTATTATGGTGTTTTTATCAAATGTTTGGACTCTCATTCTGACGGCACCCATTCACTGCAGAGTATGAGCAAGTGATGTAATACTACTTTATTTTTTTTCAAATCTGTTCTGAAGAAACAAACTCATCAACATCTTAGATTGGATAAGTGTGAATAACCTTCTTAGAATTGATTTTAAGTAATCGTAACTTTTAAAATTTTTTTGCAACAGATTATTAATATATGCGTCTATCACAAAACATTTTAAAATACACTGAAAGTGTAAAAGCAATATTTTGCATGCATGGTCAGAATCTGGATGCATGAGTTTCGCTAGGTTGATATGTTGCTTGGTAACCAAAAAAAACGGTAATGTTGCTTCAAATTAAACTTCGGTTTTAGATTTTGTATTTATTAACCCATATTTCTTTATAGCACATGTAAATACGGTAAAGCAGATATATTTACAAAATGTCACATGGTTTGAATGGTCATACCTCCCAACCCTAGTGTACAGCCATGTGAGACATAGAGTCCACAGCCCATACTGAAGGAGGTTCTGGGACCTTGGGGGGGTGGGTGGCGGGTGGTCTGTGCAGTGAGACAGGTGTAGCTATGCTTACCTAAAACCCCGCTGGAGTCGATGGGATACTCCAAAATGGAGGTTGCGGGGGCCAGTGTGTAGGGGTAATCATAGGGCGTTGCGTAAATCAGGCCTGACTCTGGACCGGGCTGCACTAGGGTGGCGGTTGCTGGGTGAGCCGAGCCGTTGGGCATGACGGTCTGGATCTGGCGGATGAGGGGCATGATGGTGGGCCCTGCAGGTGTAGGCGTGCGCAAGGCTGTGGGCGGCAGGACAGGTGCTGGGCCGGTGATGATCCGTGGTGCCTGGGCGCTCGCTGCAAGAGAGAATGCAAGGGCAGCTGCAGTGAGCGGAAAAATGAAGATGGGTGGGGTCGGGACAAAAAACAAAATCCGTTAGTACCCTGCACAGGCAAACACTGGACACAGAGCATGACAGCAATGCTATTTAGCTATTCATTAGTAAACAAGTCAGGGGAGGAGCCAGTGCATTCAAATAACACACTCCTGCAGTTCCACAGAGCTTCAGTATTATTTACCGAAACAGCAAAGCGAAGAGGAGGATGTCACAACATTCGGTCAATTAAGGAAACATTGTTTTCACAGATAGCAGTGCATGCTCTCTATTATTTCAGCTCATTAGCTGTTCTTTGGATTTATGTGCTAATTCTGGATCACAATACTGATACACTTGTCAGAGCATTTATCAGGGAATCAGGGTTACTTGAGAGCAGCGGTTACAAAATCCTCAAACAATACTGTCTCTGTTTGCTTGAGAGGAGGTGGCGGCTTACGTGATTTGATGTTGGCGTCTCTGTAGGTGCCATTAAGAATGGCTAGTTCCATCAGTTGCATCTTCTTCAGACTGTCCTCGCCTTCAGCCTGTCGGTGTAAAGAAACACATAAAGATGTCAAAAACACAACACGCTACTGCTAATATTCATACTGCAGTTAGGGTTTTTGTTTTTCTCTCTCTCTCTTAGATAAGTTTGGCCGATGCATTACAAGCACAGTGTTTGTTGTATATATTTAATGTGTGTTCTTTCTCTAATGTGGCGGTAATAAACCTCAGTACTCATGGGAGTGATAAAGTGTCCTTCAAATGTATGAGCCATTAAAGGTAGGTACACTTTAAAAAATGCTGGGTTGTTTCAACCCAACTTTGTGCACTTGTAGTAGTGTACTTCAAATCTTAAAAGCGTATAAAATAAACCTATTTACAGATACTGTAATATGAATGAAATATTAACAAATCATAGACTAAATTTTCATGACTGTGCTTCCTAACACACTTGGATACATTTTTAAAAAGTGCAGTAATGCAATAATGCCTAATCTTTAAATAATATTAAAGTACATTTTAAAGCATAGTGTTTTAATAATCTTTTCATGCTTTTATAAGTACACTTTGATTTGTTGACTAACGTACTAAAGCACTTGATTTTAAATTTAACCATAGTGTCATTCAATATTACATTTAGTCAGCAATGTTAAATATTATGTGTAACTTAAGCAACTTCATCATACAAATGTGTAATTGCAAATATATTTAAATACATGGCTGACATGTTTCAATACAAATGAGGTTAAAGTATATTTTGGTTTACCATAAATGCTTGCCAGTACGTTTCAGTAGTACACTTCAACCGTATTTCAATGACAAAAAGTAATCATCAATTAACAATTAACCTTGCAAATTTCGATTAATTGCATTAATATAAATGTTAACTATCACCCATTTTCATTTAATTGAAATTAATATGCAATTAAGCAGTTACATTGCTCGCATAACAAGCATATGAATTCACAAACGATGCACAGTTTATGTTTCAGACAACTAATTACAAATAGTGCATATGAACTACTGTGCTTTGTCTAGAAGTGTGACAGTAGCTCCGCTGTTTTCAAAATAATTTCCACTCATCACTCCAAAGCATTTCCAGAATTCCCTGCATAGTATATAATGTCATCTGTTTAGCTAAATGATTTAAAAAAAAGCTAACTTGACTAATATTAACCAACTTCACCTTTTAATGCTGGAATGAAACACAAATTTCATTTTTTTTTTCTTTTGTCACATATATTTTTGGGAAAAAAGTGACTTGATTTAGTCCATTTTGAATTGCACAGATTAATCATTCATAATAACTGCAACATTCCATTAAAATATAAGAACTAGTCAAAACTAGTCAATGGCCTACACTCACTGATTGCTCTGAATAGTAACTAAACTTCTGCCAATTTTTTTTTTACACTTAATTTGATTTAAATATGACAGCAGTAAATTTGTAAAAAAAAAAAATATATATATACATAAAAAAAAAAAAAAAAAAATATATATATATATATATATATTGTTTTAGAAGAATAATAGATTCTTATATAATTTCCCAGTCTTTGTTGTATTGCACTTGTTCCAAAAATAGCATGTTTTTCTGTATGGTCAGAAAAAAGAAGATAAAATAAAATTAATAAAATCATTCAATACATAAAATAATGTTCATATGTACTATGAAACAACACTAGAAGAAAGGGCAATGCATGCCATGTCCCTCACATCATGTCTGATCTCAGAGAGTTCACTCCCTCAGTCAAAGTCTCTGTCCCGTGTGGAGATGAGTTACAGTAAGAGAGATGTATTTACTGCCCTGCAGCGCTGCTGGTCCCCTGCGCCTTCCCGTCACCACTGAAATGCTGCCCGCTCCCTGTGTATCTAAATATCAATACTTTATTAAGTCAAGAGCCCGCTGATGAATAGAGCGGGACAGAGCTGTTATAAATCACTCTCTGTCTTTATTTAATCAGCCTAATGTGCTCTGTCCTTGAGAAGCAGGCCTCTGAGAGAGCCATGCTGCACATTCACTTATCAGAACCTGAGAATGAGGTGAGAAAGTTTGGGGGAAAAACTCTTTTCGGAGATGGCCTACATAGAAGAACTTATGAAAGTTATGTTATGAAGTTATGAAATATATATGTTATTTCTTACTGTGTTGTTGTTTTGATCTACAGTACTTCGTCCTGGTGAGCAGACATGCTTTATTAGCGATGACAGATGATGGGACAGCAGGAGGCTATATCGCTTGTTATGAAAGCTCCAGGAGGGGAAAGTGAGCTTGGTCTCATGGATAAAACAGAGTATTTAATGGCTAGGGATAGTGTCGAATAAGAGCGTTTGATTCTGCGGGTTTTTGTCAATTTTTAGTTTTTAACTTTTGTAAGACTGATCAAATAAGGTAAGAAGATATTGTTAAAGTTGGATAGTTCAAACTAAATAAAAATTTAATGGGTTTCTTTCCTCTGTTGAAGAAAATGGTATAACCGAAGAGTTGCTGGTCCCCACTGACTTGTATAGTTTGAAAAAATACTATTGAAATCAACGGGGACAGAAACTGTGATCATTTTTCAGAATATCTTCTTTGGTGTTCAGCAGAAGACTAAAATGAATACAGGTTTAAGTCAGCCTGAGGGTAAGCAAATGATGGCCGGATTGACATTTATGGGTGCACTATCGTGCTTTCATCACATTGCAAATGGAAGGTTGAGTCAATCAAAATTGCATTGTGGGATTCTGTATTTCATTAAGTGTGCTGTACGCCACACATTTTGACAAATACAGTACTGCAATAGTGCATCATACAGTAAATCTGTGTACTGCACATGGTATACATGGCATACTTCCATACTATTTGTACTATTTCATCAGTATGAAATATGTATATTGTGCACAGTATGGGAGTTTTGCTTATCCACTACAATTAAACATTTTGGGGTTGGTAAGATTTTTTCACATTTCTAGAAGTCTCTTATGTTCACCTAGGCTGCATATTTTTAAACAAAAACCCATAAAAATAGAAATGTTGTTCAAATTTAAAATAACTGTTTTCTAACTGTATATATTTTAAAATGTAATGCAACATTGTATATGTCTCTACTGTCAATATCGATCAGTTTAATGCATCCTTGCTACTTTTGAATGGTAGTGGCCAAAAATGCAGCAATAAAACAAGAGCACCTGCAAGGATACTGTATCCCACAATGCATAAAAACTTCCTGAACTTCTGTTTTATAATGTGATGAATGAACCACATTATCCAATATCCATTTGATTGGCATGACAAAAATATGACAAAATGAGACATTTTTACACACAATTAAATTGATATTTTATCTTATTTGCAGCACACAGTGTATTATACTGTGTGTACAGTATGCACCAGAATTCCATTCGGAACACAAGCAACGTTCCAAGCTTGCAGTATCAGGTCTGTGCCAGGGAGAGGTGCTGTGATGTCATCAAAGCGTTCTGTGAAGACCCAGGCCGGGAACTGTAGGGGTGCTAACCTTCTCAGACAGTAATTTAAAAACCAGTCCGTATCATTACCCACACAAGCTAGTCCTGTTCCGCAGCAGATATACAGTGAGCTGCACTTATTGTGAATTTTTCAATCTGTCATGCTTTGGTAGCCCATCCGTTTTTGACCTACAAATCAAAAAATTGTTTTCCGGCTTCGCGGGGTTCAATATGGATGACATCACTCGGTTTTTCACACTTGCCGGTAATGTATTTCAGCATATCTGACAGTCTTTCTCTCTTTCTGCTCCAAGCCACAATCGTTTCTATGACACTCTGCATTTTCCTGGCCTCTACCTCTCCGCTGTACTTCTTTCATCCACACGTCTCTGCCTTCATCTCTGCCCTGGGCCCTTCCTGCTCACATCGTACACCGCGCTGCACGCTGACAGAACAAAGGGCCTCTCTCTGCACCAGAGCGGCCGTGTTAATGCACCGGTATCTGCATGCAGATGCTCCAAGCAAACGCTGATGTCCTGATCTCAGTGTAATATACAGAGGACCCCGGGAGGGCAAACTGCTAAATCAAATTCTCACCATCTGGCCACTGGGTTCTGAATGATTTTGCTACTGAGTTTTGCAATTTCTCCCATTCATAGTTTAACAAGTGGTCCGTTTCCTGTATGTGGCTGGTAAACTTTAAACCTTTGTTTTTGTGCAGTGATTTTATGTAGTGTTATATCATATGAACTTGACTACTTACAAATGTGGATTGAGTGATCTGATCAAAATCCTTTACACCTACACTGCTGTTGAAACGTCTGGGGTCAGATAGATTTCTAAATGTTTTTAAAAGAACCATTAATTTGATAATACAGAAATATACAGGAAAAAAAAACAGTAATATTGTGAAACTGGAAATAAAGCAAATAAGGTAATTCAGACTTTTTTTCTTGCAATTGAGTTTATATCTCGCTTTATATTTCTCGTTTATATTTCTGTTTTTATTTTAAATTTTTAGAACTTATAAACTTAGAATTGCGAGATATAAAAAAAAATTAAGCAGAAAAGTCATATCTGTGAGATATAAACTAGCGATTGCAGGAAATTTTTTTCAAAATTATGAGAAATTACGTATGTATGCATTTAATTATTTCCTGAAATAAAAACTTCACAATTATTTTTTCTAACTCTCTCTCTTTCTTTCTTTTAATTCTGTGGCAGAAACAGATTTCCATTTTTTTTTTACAGAATGCAAAATTTAATTAATTACTTCTTTGACCAAGCTGAATTTTCAGTATCACAACTCCAGTCTCAGTGGCACATGATGCTTCAGAAATCATTCTAATTTGCTGCTCGAAAAACAATAATTTATATATATATTATCAATGCTGAAAGCAGTTTTGATTTTTTTTTTGGATTAATTTAATGTATAATTGTAGAATTAAAGTATTGGTAACACTTTAGTATAGGGACCACTTTTTATAATTAACTAGTTGCTTATTAGAATGCTTATTATTAACACACTGGGTGTTTACCAGTACTTATAAAGCACATCTTCTGCATGACCATATTCTACATCTCTATACCCAATACTTTAACTAAACAAGTTGCTTACTAACTATTAATTAAAAAGAAAGATTAGGAGTTTATTGAGGCAAAAGTCATAGTTAATGGTTCGTAAAGGTGGGAACTGGACCTTCAAATAAAGTGTGAACAAAATATTAATTTACTGACTGTATTAGTGTGCTCAGGTCAGGCAGTGTAATATGCTTTTAAAGTCTGCTTGCATAAAGAGGAATCACTCTGGAGCTATTCAGACTGGGATCACAATGAACTTTAGAACACAATAGCTGCCAGAATACAACTTTCCATCACAGCCTGTCCGGTCTGCCCCTTCATCTCCTCCCCTCCAAACCTAGTGAGCTGCCCTGCTTTCTTCAGACTACAGGTAGCTGTCTCCTAAATGGCCGGTCAAGCTGACAGCCGTTAAACCACTGAAGGTCACGCAGTGTCTGTGGTCTTGGTTGCTACTCAGCTGTATCACTATATTAACTGTTTTGCAGTTCATTTGCATGAAGTTGAACTTAACTTTGTTTAACTTTGTTGCATCGCCAGCGGTCGTTGTCGCTCCTCTCGCTGGAAATCCTGAACTCTCATTAAAAATGAATGAATGCAGGTTGCTTTGTCTCTGTGCAAACCACTGGCAATGTGAACGTCCCTTTAGGCAGCATCCTAACTGAAACGGATCTTTATAAGTGACTGATTTGAAGTGCTCTACATAGGCAACAACAAACAGTGCACCTCCAATGCAATGACGCTCACTGGAGACTCAACCAGGAATTCATTCCAGTAGAATTTGATATTAATTTAATGCCAAGTTGCCAACGATGTGACACTCAAAGCATACAAATACAGAGCACTCACAAATATTGCATAAAAGTTTGAGGTTGATATGATTTTAAAATATTTCTGAATATAAAAACAGTCTCTTATGCTCACCAAGGCTGTATTAATTTGATAAAAATACAGCAAATATTAAAACAGTAATATTGTAACTAACAATATAAGTTAAAATAACATTTTCAATTCTTATATATATATATATATATATAAATGTATTCCTGTGATGCAAAGCTGAATTTTCCTAATACCCTAATCATAATTAGGTGCTTTTACATCTCGAAAAAGAAAGTCTTGTATTCACATATTTTTATCAAGCACTTACAACCACACAAAATACATAAACAAATAATTTAAATAATATAATTAGTTAATACATAAACACTTTTATACAGCATCAAAAGGAAGAAAATATTACTAATTCTAGTAAAGGTAAATTAACCTAACCCTAATCAAAAAATTAATTCCAAGGCATGGAAATCACTTAGAAATAATTGTAATATGCTGATTTGGTGTTAAATAAATATTTCTTATTGATATCAGTGTTGAAAATGCTTAATATCTTGTGGAAACCATTATATATACTGTATATATATATATATATATATATATATATATTTATATATACAGTACAGACCAAAAGTTTGGAAACATTACTATTTTTTATGTTTTTGAAAGAAGTTTCTTCTGCTCATCAAGCCTGCATTTATTTGATCAAAAATACAGTAAAAACAGTAATATTGTGAAATAGTATTACAACTTAAAATAATTGTTTTCTATTTGAATATACTTTAAAAAAAATAATTTATTCCTGTGATGCAAAGCTGAATTTTCAGCATCATTACTCCAGCCTTCAGTGTCACATGTAACATCCAGTCTATCACATGATCATTTAGAAATCATTCTAATATTCTGATTTATTATGAGTGTTGGAAACAGTTCTGCTGTCTAATATATTTGATCAATAAAAGGTTAAAAAGAACTGCATTTATTCAAAATAAAAATAAAAATTCTAATAATATATATTCTAATAATATATTTTCTTTACTATCACTTTTGATCAATTTAACACATCCTTGCTGAATAAAAGTATTGATTTTATTTTAAAAAAAGAAAGAAAAAAAAATTACTGACCCCCAAATTACTGACCAGTAGTGTATATTGTTATTACAAAATATTTATATTTTAAAAACATAGCTTCATTTTTCATTTTGTTTTTTACTTTTTATTCACCAAAGTATCCTAAAAAAATATTAAGCAGCAGAACTGTTTCCAACTTTGAAAAAGTATAATAAATTTAAAAACAATTATTTTAAATTGTAATAATATATCACAATATTACATTTTGTTCTGTATTTTTGATCAAATAAATGCAGGCTTGATGAGCAGAAGAAACTTCTTTCAAAAACATAAAAAATAGTAATGTTTCCAAACTTTTGGTCTGTACTGTATATATAAATATATAAATATATATATTATTTACATAAAGCCTATGAATATATATAAACCAATTAATGTCTTTATTGTCACTTTTGATCAGTTTAATGCATACTTGTTGAATGATCTAATTCAGTTACAAAAAGCATTCTGGGACTGACCTCACCATGAAGCATTCGATAATGCCTTCGAATCATATTGCTTCCTAGCTTCTAAAAAGAGTCTTTGATGTTAAAATGTTAAAATGAACCTTAAAATGTTGTCAAGATATTCAGCCATGGCTTTGGACTATAGATTTGATCTCCATTTCTTTCTATGCCCCCTCTTTCCCCACATGTGTTTCTTTCCGTAACCGTTTTTCTTTCTGAACACAGATTGATGGATTTGTTGTGTGAAGGTCCTGAAGGTCCTACAGCCTTTTACTTTGTTCTCTTTTAGATGTCATTTTCTGTTTTTTTGTTGCTTCTGTCATCTGCACTGTGGACACGCATCTAACTTCCCGCTCTCTCTCAAACCACTTAAAGTGTTTGCTTTCTTTCTAACAGCACAAAGTATGATCCAATTTGCTTTATTCTGTCACACGCTTTATCTTATTAGTAGCATTTCTCAAGGGCAAGTACATAAACTGAACCTGTCAAACACAGATCAGACCATCATTGGTTGAACGGGAAGACTGAAGGACAGAGGAGTGATATAATGGTCTGTAAGGAGGATGGGAGGACTTGGCAAGTGGAAACCGGATGCTAGCGCTCCAAGAATGCGCCTCACTCACAGCGCACACAGCTGCTCTCTTACAACACACAAACACGGACGTTTGGCTTCCAGCCATGCCTCATCCCCTCGACAGGCCTTCCTGTCCCTCCGTGTCGCATCGGAACCCGCTGATTTATCTCAACCCTTCCCTCAACGCTACAACTACAGGCCCTCCTCCTCACAGACTCCTTCCAGAGATACATTTCACAAAATGTTTAAGCATTTACGGTACATGCAACTCAACATATCAACAGCACAAGTAAACAAATCATAAGACATATGTTTATTAATTTTTTTACATCAACACATTAATAAGCTGAAAAAGTTTGTGAACGCCCCCCTGCTTCCATTGGTCAGTTAAACACCCCAATCTCATGCTATTGGTTGAGTTCATGTTTGCTGGGTCAGGCTGGTCAGGATGGTTTGACCTTTAGTGCAATAACGCTGCCTGGCTTTCTGATGTCAAGAAAAGAAAATGTGATTGTTGCACAGCTGCACATATGCTAGATCCTCCCCACACAGACATAAAGACCACCAGAACACACAACACATATTTCCTGCTTGCTTTCACACGCTTACACACACATTCACAGATACAGTCATTGTGAGGATTAAAACTGCTTTATGAGAATAATTACAGCTTAATCCAATATTTATGTTGAGCCTGCTTGCCATACCTCCTGTACTGTAATTGGCTTGCCGATGTGATGAGAACTTGTTAATTAAGAAGGAAATTAATTAAGAACATCATACACTGACACAAACAGACAAAAGCACACAAGACAGTCCATTCCCTTGGACAGAAAGCACTGTGGAGGAACTGAATGCTTACTATATTAATATACAATGGTATTTATATTGGACTCCAAGCAACCCACAAAATTACCATGGAACATGACTAAACAAATCTATGGTACTTCCAAGGAACAAAAAGTACCACTCTAATACCAAGGTTTTTTGGACATGGTATGATGGTACTATCACAGTATATTGAGCATGATAATGTCAGTACCAGAGTATTACCATCACTACAGTAAAACACAGTGGGAAACACAATGCATTGCCATGGTAGTATATCCAAAAACATGGTACTTAGTAAATGGTAAATGATAATGGTTAAAATAGTATTTATAAAGTATATTTACAAGTAATAATGTTTTACAATATTACTGTATTTTCTGTCCATGTCCAAAAAAACAAAAAAACAATGGTAGTAATACTATGGTAGTGTAGTCTTTTTAGTGTCAAATCCGACTGTGAATACATCAGCTATGCCTTATTGACATTTTCAGCCTCCACTAAAACTTCAGGGTAAATTTAGGCACATAAATGAGTGCAAAGATCATGAGCTCTATTCTTTGTCTGAACAACCGCAGGTTAAAATTAGACTGCAGGTTATTTTGGTAAGAGGCAGGGAAGTAGCCTTTCCTGGATGTGAGGGAAAATACTCAGGGTCACAATGGCCTGAGAGGGAGTGAGCGAGAGAGATAGATAGACTTGTGTATGTATACTCATGCGTTTGGAGAGACAGTATGTGAACATGCATGAATACAGCTGAAAATCAGTGAGAGAACATGAAGCTTACAGTCTTAGAAAGTTTCGTGCACATGAGGTTTCATGTTAATTGGCTTTGAGAGAGGGAAGTAGTGCAAGTGTCCCTGGTTCCAAAACTTTGCGTATGTGTCTGCGTCTGGGTGCATACAAATGCAGGCTCTGCCGGATAAAATCCTCATCTGTTCTGTGGCCCATAAACAACAGTAACACACTAAACAGACAAGATGTATTAGGAGTATTAAACAACAGACTTCACACAAAGACGTGCAGTCTGGTTCAAGAGTAAATGAAGACAAACCAGAATGTTAATACACTCCAATCCTGTTCGCATGATTTGGAAGTGTAATAAAGGTATGAGATGACAGGTAACGTAATACGCTTCTCAATCAAGTGCAATAATAGCCCTAATATTTAAAACTTTTATTCATAATTTGTCATTATAATCAATCTGCCTTGCTTGGAAAAACAAACATGAGCACATTTAATCAAGCATTTCTGACATTTACTGGACTGTGAAGGAAAGTGAAAAGGAAATTAAAAGGAGACTATCTAGGAGAACAGGGTTTTTTATTTTTTATAAACAAAGTAGAATAAAAGAGTATGCAAACATACTGTAATGTTAACAACACAAACCAATAAGTTGTTCTTTATTAATCTCTCGAAGCACACTAATGAGTCCATGTTCACAGAACATCTAAATGTCGAGCAGCTTACAAATGCCTACTAGCAACTAGCGGTATAATGACTTTACCGTATTAAAAACAGTCAGTTTAATTCTGAGGATCAATGAGAGGGGGAAACCTGTTAAGTAAAACTGAATTGAATAACCTTGACTAATATAAGTAGACTTCAGGGAAAAAAAAAATGCTAATATGGCCCCTTTTGGTTATCCAAAAAGTTTACAGTAGCCACTGAAATCCATTTTTTATATACATATTATGGAATTCAATGACTACCATTGACTTTTTGGTTACCAACATTCTTCAAAATATCTTTGTGGCTATCCTTTTACAGTCAATATGAAATGCTATTTGCTACTAATTTTATTCGTTAAATTAGTAACAACACAGTATTTTGTTTAGTATTTATTTTAACGTACCGGAGTACTGCCATGTGATACCATAACAGTCAGCACAATGGCAAACTCAGTCCCATGGTAAACCAAGGTACTTAATTATATACACTACCATTCAAAATTGTTATTCACAGTTAGGATAATATTTTTAAAGTATAATATTTTCAAGTAATAATATTCTACAATTATTACAGTTTTACACAATATTACTATTTTACTGCTTAATAAATTACATTTCTTTCAAAAACAGAGTAAAATCTTGACTGAAAACCTTGAATGGTAGTGTAAAATGGAACTAAACAATTGCTATATTTATGTACCATGGTATGCATGAATATAGTACATAGTAAACAAGAAATATGGACACTATGTTACTGTGTACTACTATTATATCATTTTATTTTTTTATTTATTTACTTTTTGGACATTTACCATTGTACAGTATTTCTTTAAGTACCATGTAAAAACCATGGTATAACTACTCAAACCATAATTTAATGACAGTATTTGTAATAAAACTGTGGTTATGATGGTAATCAATATGCCAAAAATCTGTTAACTACACATTCACTACAATAAAAACGTGGTTAATTTTCATAAGGGATATGAATCTCAGTAGGCAAATGCTATTTGCTACTAATTTTACTTAATCGGATTATTTCCGAGTAAAACAGGACAATCAAAGTGATTTATCAGAAATTCTTTGGATTGCGAAAAGTGGATGCATAAATACCACAGTGGAGACAGATGGTTAGAGAGGAGGGGCTGAAAATGAAGAGGGATTTGTCACATGAGCCGAAGAATGAAAGTTGCTTTGATAAATGATTCTGAAGACAAATTTTTTAATTAGAAATGGCATGTACGAATAATTTGCATGCAACAAAATCCGGAATTTCCATCAAATAAATAAATAGGGTCAATTTAGATTTCATATTGCATTAACATCTGTGGCATAGCCAGATAATTTGATCTTGGAACAATCTGATGAGAAATATTTCAGATCATATTGGAATCTTTTTATTGCATACTTATCAGAGAAAACAAACCACTTAAGTAGCCTTATTAGCAAGCCAGATATTACCTGAGTACATTAGAACAGATGGCTGAAATTTTACGGTGTTCTGCCAGCTGTTCTGTCTGTCAGTTTAGCACAGCAAGACACTCTGCAATTGTCCTGCAAACAATGCAAGGCGGCGCACACGTATGCACACGTGTCTAAAAACATACACACAGTTGAAACAGACATGAAGTTTCCAGACAAGTACACCCAACTGGTGAGTAAAGCGGGCCGTGTCAGTGATTAGCTGTCAGAGCATAGGCATCCTCCTCATTGGAATTAAAGAGGTGCAATTAGGAGGAGGAGGACGTCTCATACATCAAACTGGCTTTGAACTGAGGAGACGGCACACAGAGACTGAGAAGAGAGAGAGAGAGAGAGCTTACCAAGGCTCACTTTATCGTTGTGAAACTTTGATTGTTTAGCAGAAGCACACACACTTTCATTCCTTCTCCAAAACACACATTCTTACCCGGTAACCCTAAAACTAGCCATCTCTCCATAACAATACAGACCTCTTATCTCTGTTCATATAAAAGGAAGCTTTGATCTCTCACAACATGCAAAAAAATGAGGACTGCAACAAAAAGGCTGGTCACAAAGTCAAAAACATGATGGGGGAATTAAAAAAAGTGCGAGAAAGAGAGAGAGCGAGTGAAAGTGCTCCTCAACATCACACAGAATTTTCTCATCCTCCAGCAGAGCAGCTCCCACAGAGCATCCACGTCTGTCCCAGACTGTCTGAAAAACAGATTTGAGTAATTTTTCCCTTTAAAAATGCATGTGGTCCTGTATTATTCATCTTCAGGCTGCATGCGGATTCTAAACATTGGCATGAGAAGGACTATTTTCTTGTCTGAATGAAGAGGATTGCTAAGCCCAATCAGAACCACCGGCTAATGATGGCATTCTACAAGAGTAATGAACCAACTTGAACCAACAGAGGAGGGACATGAAGTGACAACCCATATGATAGAAAAATATCAAATGAGATTCCATTAATATCGTATTTGGTTCTCCTAGAAAGCAATGAGTTTGAGAGCAATTGCTAAAAGTCTCCAGTTTATCGTCCAGTCTCATTCCTTAGGAAAAATAAACAAGATATCTGTTGAAAATGAGGCATCTGTTGACAGTACTGAGCATAACACAAATAATTTGGACTATGGGTGAATCTGAGCAGTGTCTTGAGCAGTTAAGGCATTGTTGAGATCTCTTAAGAGAGGGGTGCCCAAACTCTGACGGGGAGGACCACTGTCATGTAGCATTTAGCTGGCTGGAAGTTTCTAGTATGCCTAGATTAGCTATATGACCCTGATTAGCTAGTTCATGTGCATTTAATTGGGGTTACAGCTGAACTCTGCAGGACGGTGGTCCTCCAGAAGAAGGACTGGACACCCCTGTCTTAAGAAACTCCAGAGCTGGGGATCTCAACTCTGACCCTCAAGATCCACTTTCCTGCAGAGTTTAGATCCAACTCTAATCAAACACTCCTGAACAAGCTAATCAAGGATCAGTGGAAAGTTACAGGCAGGTGAGTTTGATCAAGGTTGAAACTAAACTCTGCAGGAAAGTGGACCTTGAGGGCCAGAGTTAAGAATCTCTGCTTTAGAGAAGAAGCAACTAAAATGATATTAAAACAGGGGTGCCCAATCCTGAACCTGGAGCGCTACCTTCCTGCAAGGTTCAGCTCCAAACCTGATCAAACACAACTGAAGCAAATAATTAAGACCCTCAGAATCACTTGATAATTACAGACAAGTGTGTTTGATCAGGGTTCAAATATAATATGCATGCACAATAAACTATTGTAAAATTGACTTACAACACTCGACAGAAAGGTTTTTGCAGGTTTTATTAAAATGTAAATTAATAACATTAATAATAAGCATATTTCCCATATGTGCCTCAGGCTTGCACAATATTGTCAACTCACTCATCAGAATTTTTGGTATTCTACGGCAAACTTCACCACGACTCATTCTGTTCTTGTTGAGTCCTCAGTAATCCTCAGTAAACTTCGATAGTTGGTTGAACCGGCTCAGTCAGTTCTTTTTGAGTTGTATGTGCTATTTCGGCTCTGCATCCTGCGTCATCATCCTGGAACTAAAGTTCGATTCAATTCGATTTGTGAACTGGCTCGACTGGTTACTTCCTGAGAACTGGCTCAAAAGAACGATTCGTTCAAGCACCAAACATCACTACAGGTAGGCAGATATATGGGAACAAGATTGGGCACCCATGTATTAAAACATAAAGGATGGGTTCTTTTTATAATAATGTTATGTAGTTAAACGTAGCTATTAAACTCATGTAACCATTAAGCACACTTCCATATTTGAGCTCAGATTCTAAAAAGAAAAAATTATTTATTATCCTACTTGATGTCTTAACCATTTGATATGTATGTTACTATATACCTCATATAATTTCAAGTCAATCAGATCAATGCACACTGAGATATGAGTCTCCGTGTGCTCACACTGCCTGGTGGCAATTTTGAAAGCTGTCTAAAAACTTTCACTTTTTTTTTAAAGATATTTAAGCTTTTATTTTGGGTAAGTTTCACTACTTATTTTAAAATTAAGAGATTCATGTTCAGACCTTTGCCTATTATAACCAAGAACTTGGATGTGGGAAATAATTACATTAGCTTTAAAAGATAGTTTTAGCAGCATAGCACAGATGCTACAGAATACAGTTAGCTGACTAGCTGTATAAGATTGTGTGCTACGCTAATATGTTACTTCACAGGCATTACTGGTTTGTGGTTTTACATCCATAATATTATAAATTGACAGTTTATTTCTAGGGTCTGATGTTTTACACTGCTGTAATTTTTAAAGATTTCATATTATTTTAAGGCGAGCTTAAAGGGTACACGCCTATGAAAATCACACAGCTTCTGAGTGACATCAGTAAGAAAAATTATAATTCCATAGATATTGTTAATAATAGTTGTTCATATTAAAATATTTATGAACTTAATACATGACCTAGACTATTTATTTAGCAAAATTACTGTCATTTTAATAAATATTACATGAAATTTATGAAAAAAAAAATTCTGCTCCCATTAAGCTCAGTGTGCTCTCTTTAAGCTCTTCCACATTGAACATCTATGTAAATACTTCATAAAACATACTTTAAATATTAACTGATGGTTGTCACTTTAAGTTAATTGATTTACTATAGATTCTGTCAACTCAAATCTGCAGACTGGCTGTGATCTCTGGCAACTAGCATCAACTTCTCCAGACGGTAAATCGGTGGAAAACCGGGACAAAAATCTTGTAGTGTATTCCAGGTTTAAGGAGGATAGATAAGTTGATATCCATTTAATTAGAGGCTTCAAAATTAAGCTAGTTTGTTCATCTCCATTTTTTATTGGGTGGGTCATTTGATTTTTTAATTTGTGTTATTTAGCATGGACTAGTATACTGTAGATTTAGAAAAAAATATGCTTAAATGACACTTCACTATGAATATATAACTGATCAACTTGATTGCCTTGTTGCTTGATTTTAGTGTTTTTTTCTTTTTTTGATTGACTTTGTACCTTCAAAAATATAGATTTTTACAATGATTCTTAAAAACTTTCTCAATCATTTTTAATAAATCACAATGTGAGCTTAATGGGAACAGTGGTGTGCTTAAAGGGTAAAAACATGTACCCATTAAGCACAGCCAGAATTTATTATTTTTTTATTGAATGATGTATATCTTAATTAAAATGCTTTTGTCATTTAAAAAAAAAATAATTGTGTGTGAGAGATTAATATTTTATTTTAATATAACCTTTTGTACTGAAACCAATATCTTGTGCACTAAAAATGTCTCCGTGTAGATTTTGGTGAGCTTAATAGGTACGTTTACCTTAGATTTCTTACTAACCTTAAAGGGATAGTTCAACCCAAAAATGGAAATAACCACATGATTTACTAATCCTCAAGCCATCCTAGGTGTATATGACTTTCTTTTTTCAGACGAATTACAATATAATCAGAGTTATATTAAAAAAATTTCTTGGATCTTCCAAGCTTTATAATGATATAGGGGTCAAGATTTCCATTTATCATAAAAAGGCCTTATGAATCGAATAGATGCATTTGGAAAAATATAGGAAAGATATTCTTATTTTTAATCTTCATAAACCATAACCTCAAGCTTCTGCTAACTGTTAAATGTCAGAGGATTTTGATATAAGCCAACAGCAGACAGTTTTTTCTTTGCTGTAAACAAAACTTGGCTCTCGCAAGACCAGCGTATTCCTGCCGGAGCTAATGCTGCGCTTACGTCATCTTCTGTAATGCCACTCAATAGTAAATGTGTGTACGACAGTTAGCGGAGGCTAGAGATTATGATTTATAAAGTTTAAAATATGGATATTTTTCTTACATAAATGTATCATTTCATTTTAGAAGGCCTATATTAACTCTCCGGAGTCATGTGGAGTATTTTTATGATGGATGAAAGCACTTTTTTGGGCTTCAAAATTTCGATTAGCACTAACCATTATAAAGCTTGGAAGAGCCAGGACATTTAAAAAATAAATTGAACTCCAATTGTATTTAACCTGAAAGAAGAAAGGCATTTACATCTAGGATGGCTAGAGGGTGAATAAATCATGAGGTAATTTTCCTTTTTGGGTGAACTATCCCTTTAACACATCCCAAAAAAACGTTCCACATAATATTCAAAGTTTTCAGTTTGTCTTCATTTTAATCATTTTTCCTTTAATCTCTGTTGGCTTTGGCCTGAAGGAAATTCCAGAAATCAACCCATAGAATTATAAAGGGCAATCTTTTGCATACCCTTTCACCATCAACAATCCCAGTGTATCATATTCATTCTTTACCCTTGCAGCACTGTAGGGAAGTCAGAGTGTAAAAAGAAAAGGTTGCAGAGATGACAACACGCAAGTGATTTCAGTGTTTCCTCAGAAGAAAAGTCAAGCAGTGCATTACAGACTAAGTGCAGCGTTGGGGAGAGCGCCGTTTACTGACAGAAGGTACATGCTTAGAACGGGAGCCTTTATTTTGCTCATGACATTTCGTTTCCGTGGTGCCCAGGGGAGGCAGCTGTTCTATTGGAGCTTGGCAGAGCAGAAAAGCTGGATAGATTTCTGAACGGCCATGGAGTCTGCATCTTTACACTATCCCTCTATTTACACAGGGATTACTCTCTCATTCCTGAAAAGGATAGAGAGAGGTAGCAGAGAGAAGGACAAGGTGATTTGAGTATAAATAAGTAGGTCCACACAGAATCAGGGCCCACAGAATGCTGAAGAAAATTTGCTGCAGAATTTACAGAGACGTCTGTCATTTATAAAATGGTACAAATCTCTGTCCCTCTCTGTTAAAGGTAAAGTGTGTAATTTCAGGGCCACTAGGGTCACCAAACAGGTTCATACACTTCTCCTATCTGCCAATATTTGGACAAACAGAACCCCCGTTCATGAGTCCCATTGGAAACACATGGCATTGGTTGTGTCAGTGTAAACAACATTTAAACCAATTTAAATCCATTTGGTAGAATCCCACATACGTTCCATAAGAGTCAATGTAGAAGATGTGAAAAAATCTGCAGTTTGCATCTGGTCCTATGAACGAGTAATCTTGTTTTTTAAAGTAGCTGAAAATATGAAAGCAGGGGTGGTGGGTGGACGATTTAAGCCCCTCTGTAGTACAGTCACATGACTCGATGCTCTCCTCTGAGGACAGGGCCTCTCAAACAGTTGCCACAGTAATGCACTCTCTGCCCTGTGAACCCCAGCTAGCCTTTATTCCCTGTGCAACCGAACTGTACCAACACTAGCTCCAAAACAAAGTGTTACTCAATAACACCATGAGAGACTGAGGGAGGGACACACAGAGAGATAACAGAACAGAATGAGAGGGAGAGAAAAGATGCTGGACTGTCTCAGAGGAGGGGAAGGGGAATGAGCCCCACTGGGAGCATTATCCAACCCTGTAGGGCCAAAGAGCCCACTCAGGATTTCCACACTCCAGTTGTAAACAAAGAGCCTTTTGATGGTCTCCCAGCCTCAAAGACATGGATGACTACTCAATCATGTGACCACAGAGCAGCCCCGCCGTTACCACATACACCATAGCCACACACAGAGTTACACCCGTCGACATGCACAAAGTCACATTACTGATGGAATGGAGACCTTTTGACAAAAGGAGGCAGCTTGTGCACCTGCAGAAAGGGACAAAGATATGCAAAAATGTGCTGTCATTTCTTGAGATCAGAATGTGCGTGCACACAAATGAACACAACATGTCTTATTTAGAGATTTTCCGGCATCTCACACACACACACACACACACACACACACACACACACACACACACACACACACACACACATTATCTGCAAAGAGAGGCATGGGCTCTATTCAATCTTTCTCTCTTTTTTTGCTAATGTTGAGCAATCTGAGAAACAGCGAGAGGCAGAAAAACATGTCATGCAAGAGGGAGCCTATTGTGCCATGAAGGGAACAGATGGAACCTCCCACAAACCACTGGGGCCTTCATTCTCCTACCTCCCTAAAAAAAACTGCATCACAAACAGCAACATTGGCTCTGCTCACCCATAATGCACCTTTGCTTCTAGATCCACTCAGGCGTTCTTACAAAGATGTGAGGGTGTCCATGTGCAATCTTGCAGGCAGAGATTCAGTTATGTGTGACTAACACTCGCTGTGCACGTCACGGGAATCCCCAAACACAACTTGTGCATACCCCGTCTAGGTATTGCCTCTTAAATGCTTCTCCCAGCAGTCGCTCACAATCTGTGGGGCTCAAAATCCCATCGTGAGCACATGTGCCAGCGGGAGAATTAGGCAAGAAGAGTTTGAGAATCTCAAAAAATGCGGAGTAGAAAGAAATTAGTCATAACTTCTGGAGAAATATAGCACAGACACTGGACTAAGATGAAGCTTTCTAGAGTGCATGTGTGCACTGCCTGAGTTCACGCACACTATCACATGAAGTATACTTTGGGCTTTAGATGTACAGTAGATAGCATCCTTCCTTCAATGTTAATCTACATGATTCTTTTACCCATTGTATCTAAGAAAAGTTATATAATTTAACATTTATTTCCATAGTTTGGGATAGGTTACAGTGGGTTATGAAGTTACGGATAGGGATTTGGGACATATATGTAACTTAACCAGGGGTGTTCCTGGATGGTCTCTGTCTTGTAGAGTTTAACTCTAATTAAACACAACTATAGCAGATAATCAAGGTCTGCAAGATTACTAGAAGTGTCCATGTGGGTGTGCTGAAGCAGGCTGAAGATAAACTCTGCAGGACAGTGGCCTTCCAGGAGCTGGATTGGACACCCCTGAACAATGAGCAACAGTGATGCTTCTGATAGCAGGCACCATGAATCTCACAAAACTCACACACCCATAAAAGCTCAGATACCACAAATGGATGGATAAGCTGGCTCATCCAAAGAAGGAAGTGTTGAGTGATAGTGTGCACTAATCTATGCCATGCTGGGTAGAGGGTAGCTTGGGTACTTCGGCCCCTGTCGGCCCTTGCTGTTTACTTAACTTCTCCTCTTCTTCAACACCACTGCTGGCGCAGCTGGACAACCACATGGGCCAAAAAGAGGAGTTTTGTGTGTGTACATTGTGTGGTAGTAGTGCTTCCACACCCAATTTCAAATTTCACTTTATCTTCAGCCCTGACAATTAGAGCTGCCTCTATCTATCATGGCTTCAGACTGGGAGCCATGGAGGGTCGGCTGACCTACAGGACTTTAATTAAAGTAGTCCCTTCAGCAATGACCATTTATGCCTAGCTACCACTAACACGGGGTGTGGAAACAGAGTGAGAGAATGTTGAGAGCTAACAGATAGTGGTAAGTCCTTCACCTCACCACAGGTTTAGATGCTACCTACCGGCTTATGTTCTAAATAAAGGCCTTAAAATTATTTCTGAAATTAACTTTCTCCGGGGTGTGCATGTAATTTGGTGCTGAAGTTGTGTGTTATAGTTCAGCTTAGCATAGCTGAAAATACTCACAGCAAAGTGACACTAGGCGTCTGTTTTCTTTTCCAGGAATATGAATCATCTGTGACATCTAGGAGGTTAAGAGCTTTAGTTTGAGTAGAACATGGAACATGCAATTTTCACGTGCTAACATTAAATATTGTCTCTCTCTCATGGACATAGGACTTCCTTAATGGATATAAAAGTCAATATAACCTGGCCATTTACAACAGACATAATGATAACCAACAGCTAACAGTGTCACTCCCCTGGACCTTGGAAACAAATGATCAATGCTTTGGCTATGAGCTCATATCCTATGCTCCCGGGCTTCTATGAAACTTCAAACAACTATGTACTCTGAAGAAAATTATAAATGCAACACTTTTGTTTTTGCCCCCATTTTTCATGAGCTGAACTCAAAGATTTAAGACTTTTTCTACAGTATGTACACAAAAGGCTGTCTAAATCTGTGTTAGTGAGCACTTCTCCTTTGCCGAGATAATTCATCCACCTCACAGGTGTGGCAAACCAAGATGCTGATTAGACAGCATGATTATTGTACAGGTGTGCCTTAGGCTGGCCACAATAAAAGCCAGTCTAAAATGTACAGTTTAATCACACAGCACAATGCCACTGATGTTGCCAAGTTTTGAGGGAGTGTGCAATTAGCATGCTGACTGCATGAATGTCCACCAGAGCTGTTGCTTGTGAATTGAATGTTAATTTCTCTACCATAAACCATCTCCAAAAGTGTTTCAGAGAATTTGGCAGTACATCCAACCGGCCTCACAACCACAGACCACGTGTAACCACACCAGCCCAGGACCTCCACTTCCAGCATATTCACCTCCAAGATCATCTGAGACCAGCCACCCTGACAGCTGCTGCCAACAATCGGTTTGCATAACCAAAGAATTTCTGCACAAACTGTCAGAAACCGTCTCAGGGAAGCTCATCTGCATGCTCGTCATCCTCATCGGGGTCTCGGCCTGACTGCAGTTCGTCATCGTAACCGACTTGAGTGGGAAAATGATCACATTCTATGGCGCCTGGCACTTTGTAGAGGTGTTCTTTTTTAATGGATGAATCCCATTTTTTTTTACTGTACAGGGCAGGTGGCAGACAGCGTGTATGGCGTCGTGTGGGTGAGTGGTTTGCTGATGTCAACGTTGTGGATCCAGTGGCCATGGTAGTGGTGGGGTTATGGTTTGGGCAGGCGTATGTTATGGACAACAAACACAGGTGCATTTTATTGATGGCATTTTGAATGCAGAGAGATACCGTGATGAGATCCTGAGGCCCATTGTTGTGTCATTCATCCACGACCATCACCTCATGTTGCAGCATGATAATGCACAGCCCCATGTTGCAAGGATCTGTACACAATTCCTGGAAGCTGAAAACATCCCAGTTCTTGCATGGCCAGCATACTCACCTGACATGTCAGCCATTGAGCATGTTTGGGATGCTCTGGATCGGCGTATAAGACAGCGTGTTCCAGTTCCTGCCAATATCCAGCAACTTCACACAGCCATTGAAGAGGAGTGGACCAACATCCCACAGGCCACAATCAATAAACTGATCAACTCTATGCGAAGGAGATGTGTTGCACTGCGTGAGGCAAATGGTGATCACACCAAATACTGACTGGTTTCCAGAACCTCCTGGACCCGCCAATACAGTGAAACTGCAAATTTTAGAGTGGTCTTTTATTGTGGCCAGCCTAAGGCACACCTCTGCAATAATCATGCTGTCTAATCAGCATCTTGATATGCCACACCTGTAAGGTGGATGGATTACCTCGGCAAAGGAAGTGCTTATTAACACAGATTTAGACTGATTTGTGAGCAGTATTTGAGAGGAATAGGCCTTTTGTGTCTTTTATATAGAAAAAGTCTTAGATCTTTTGAGTTCAGCTCATGAAAAATGGGGGCAAAAGCATTCATAATTTTGTCTGAAGATAAATAGGGGGCTTTTTTAGAGACAGGAAAATAGAAGTGAGATGGAGGAATAAGACAGGGAAGTAAGCCAAATCAGATTCAAATCAGGGTCCCCATGAACCGACACCTTTAAGATGTCCGGAGCATATGCACAGTCCACAGTTTCACAGCTCTGATGCGTCATTATGCAAAAAGCACACAACAATAGAAGTTTAGCAGAATTTTGAAGCTGCCCTTTTCAGTATAATGAAAGTGAATAGTGACAAAGGGCTGTGAAGCACCAAATAATTTACAAAAAGCATCCATGCATCTTTAATGTTATATTCCAAGTCCTCTGAAGTCAAATGATAACTATGTGAAAAAACAAACAAACAACAACAAAAAAAACATTAAAGGCACAAATCGTAAGATTTTTTACAAATATCCAAAAACTACTACAACAGTGATATATATTTTGCTGACTTGTGTACTTACATTATCACAAATGTTTTAAAGAATGTTTAAATCCAGAGAAATAAGCAATTTTTTACTAGTGACATGGACCATGTCCATAGTGTTATTGTGTCGCTTGCCAATTACGTCATAATCCCTTGATTTCGTTTTGTTTTGTAGAAAACATGGAAACACCAAAGATGCTTCAATATGTTGTGCATTTCAATATACCGATGACGACCACAAAGAGTAGCATTATAACAGGTCTTTCAAATGTATCTAGTATGATAAACAGGGCTGCTTTTTTCCCCAACATACGCATGACCGGAAGGAGGGGAAGTCGACTGTGGCCTAATAAAAGCTCTGCTGCTTTCAAGCAGTGTGTAACGCTCGTTCAGCGGCCTCGTTTCGCTTTGATGGCTTTCAGTCTCACCCTGCTTCATTCTACTATGGTAATAATAAATCATTAGTTCATCCATGAACATTATTTCTGCCTGAGTCCTGTCGGATTGCATCGGCTGTTGGAATGAAGACGACAACTCCCATGATTCCACACTCAGTCACGGCATCATCAAACTATGCATGTGTTTCTGTTTGTTTTGAATGCGCACCCTCTAGCGGCAAACATTACATATTGTGCCTTTAAATTACAAGTCCACCATCTCACATATTGCACATTTAAATATGGTGCATAGTGACATTTCAGATGTGATTTTTCCCTCACATAAAGTTATCGTATGACTTCAGAAGACTTGGAATAAAGTGCACGTTTTACAGGTTATATGGGTTACAGTTACAGTACTCTTATGTTCTTTTTTTTTCAGCTTGACAGCCTATAGTCACCATTCACTTTTATTGTATGGAAAAGATCAGCATGTTGCCACTGGTAATATGTAAATGAGCTTTCCTTCCTGCATATGAGAGACAGAGGAGCTCAGGGGAGTCTGGTGAGACCTTGCCTCAGTCAGCACAATCAGATGCAATTGTGAAGCAAAGGCTTTTATATATTTGTCACAAAGTCATTGATGATAATTGCTTTTGACTGTGTTAGCAGTATCCTGCTGGTCACTGGCTTCCTGCGTGCACCACACCAACTGCTGCCACTCCTGCCAGTGCTGCTGATTATGATGATGAGAGGAACGGTGGTGATGTAGATAATGATGATGATTTAAAATAGATGTCGCCAAGCTGATGACTCCTGGTGTGCTGCTATGAAGTGCCTTGGTTGCTAGCTTTCCCTGGACAGTAGACTGCCAATCCAGGAAGTGAACCCCCCCCCCCCCCCAGAATTTGTGTTATAATGCATGTCAGTTCACTCTGGGAATGGTTTGATATACATTTTGTTGAAATTTTCCACAATCACCAATGGTGCACTTCTAGCCTTATCCACATGTGGAGAAGCAGAGTGCAGCTCAAATGCCACAAGATGCGATCAATCAGTATGCAAATTTCAGCAGGGATTATAAAGATCTTTACAGAAGTTGGAGCAGAACACTAGTGGTCGTTATCTTAGCACAAACAGAAAGAAAAAAACCCTGCCTCCATCTGTTTGACAGAGAAAAGTCCCTGTAGGCAAACACAGAGGTGTTAATGGATTTTACCTTGGGATGTGGGGGGAGTACTATCTGACATCATACACAGCAGCAGGATTGATAAGGAAGGGGCAGCCTCTATGGGCTGTCTGGGAGTTATCTGCCAGACAAGGGAATTGCTCTTAGATGAAGGATCAAGTTAAATGATATGCTGTTGTCACAGTAGTAGCTGTAGACTGTGTCCACTGTGAGACCCAAAGTGTAGGTCCACTGATTGGGGAGGTGTGACTGTTCACACTGAGCTTATTGAAGGTGCTGGCAGTTGCCATGACAGCCAACTGAAGCAATAACATATCATCTTTCCTCCTGTGGCCACATAATATACTGTTCTTGCTAAAACTTGGATTGAAAGTCTTTAAATTGCCATACCAAGCTATACTCTACAGGGCTGTGGCACTCCAGGACTGTTGGCCAGCCTTGTTGTCATTGTCATGTCATTAGCACATATGCTACCCCACTATTAAGTAATTCTCAACCCTTGTCCTGAAGTACCCCCAACTCTGCACATTTTGTATGTTTCCCTAATCAAACTCACCTGAATCTACTCATACGCTCATTAATAAAGACACAAAAACATGAAATGACTGTGTCAGATAAAAGTGACTTTCAAAATGAGTACTGTTAAGGTTACTCCATCACCAGGGTTGAGAACCATTGCACTACACCACAATTCTGACCAAAATAAAACAATTTGTACAGTTGTAGTCCCCATAATGTTAACACTGCAAGGAAGCCACATCATAAGCACAATTTATACCACAAAAAATTGTAATATGGCATACATGTATATACACAGACAGCACAAGAGCAAAAACAATCGGTCATATGCTTTAAAGTTGACAGGACAGCAGGGCAAAAGGGAGGAAAACTTTAGGCTAGACTCACCAAAATAACAGTTTCTGTAAGCGCCAATTTCAATCCCTGTTGTAAACTTTCATACATGGCCAGTCTCATAAATTGTGCGGAAGTACTCATAACTAAAGCATTTTTTTTCTTCCTGAAACTATGTTACATTTTGCAACAATGCAGCAGAGAGTAAGCAGCATTTGTAAGCATCTGAATTCTCAGCACTTCATGAATGCCCGGTGGCTAATTAAATAATTGAGGTACTGTAGGACTCAATGGTCATGCAGTAGTCATTAGACTCTCAGAGCTCTGGAATCTGTCTACAACAGTTCGTACTGTATAAACTAAAGACTATGACCTTAATGCACTTACTTCCTCATCACATGACTTTACTTTTAAGGTCCCATGCCCTCATAAATCCTAATAATAGAATGTTTCCCCTGGAATCTATAAGCTCAACATTTGCTGTGTATTATCATCTATTCATGTCAGGTACATTAACTGAGCTGCCTTCACAGTATAGTTTATATATGCAGATACATAAGACCAGGGGCATGTCTAGAGGGGTGGCACACAGTGGGACAAGTGCCGCTTGAAGTTGGACACACCCATGGCCGTAGCCAGGCTTTGAAAATTAGTGAGTTATTATAGAATTGTGCTATAATAACCCCTATAAATACAACTAATTATATACACTAACACTTGAAAAGAGACAGAAATGTAAATTTTTTTGGAGATGCTCATTTTTAAATTTCATTCATACCCTATTTATTGCATCAAAGTTTGTTAATACTATATTTATGGGGTGGATCATTTTATCAGTTGTTTATTATTCATGCAAACATATGTATTGCCCACCAAACGTGTTATTATCGTATAGTCAAGATTACAAAAGACAACATCTGACAGTCAGCTCCAGTGGTGCAGGCGGTCAAACATGTCATTACATATTTTGACGTGATCGACCCGGGTTCGAATCCCCCTTTTGGGAATTTTTTCTCTCTTTTCAAATTTCAGGTCACATCAGAAAAGCATTTATTTTCAATGAAAATTAAGTAAACAATCAAAAAGTTAAGGGCAGGTGTAGGGAGGGCTTTATTCTCCCAATAAGGTGGCATCCATTAAATTAGACTCAATAAGTTATTATTGCATACTGTTTTATAATGTACTACAATACTGAGGTGCAAATAATTGCCACTATTTGCAGTAAGTAGTATAAATAGCAGAAAATCCTGCTATTTTAACATAGTATAGAACTGTATATCTATAGAATCTACAGATATTTGCACTTAGCGCACATATCACTAAAAATAGTGTAAATAGCCGCTGCCTTTTTGAATAACTGCCAAACTAATGCCGGCGATAAAATGTTGCCAGATTTTGCTATTAATATAAACAAAAAATCTATAAATAAATAAAATAAAACAATTTTTTTTTTAAAAATATTTTAGAAATTAGATAAGATAAAGTTATCGCTTACCCTAAACCGCAACTTCCTACTTTATTAACTTTCTAAAGTGTTAAATTTAGTGGAAAAACAAGTAAAAAAAGGCTTACAATAGCTGGATCTGCAACACAATAATATATATATACATTGTTCTTAGTTGTGTAATTCATCCGTGATGCACCAGCACCAGCAGCAATACATTCAAGGTTTTTTTCAAGAAGAAACCATGCATGTCAATGACAGGTAGATGCAGTAGAGTGCAGTGCAGATCAGAGCCAATCCACCAGGCAGGGCCAGGTTCGCCAGCAAATTAGCAGCCCTGAACCTGGCACACATACGCAGTCTGTTTGGACAATAAAAAAAGTTGAGAACAATTATTGTCTGTTCAATGGTTTTTAATTATAAAAAGAGAGTGCAGTGCAATTTTTATGTCATCCCACTTGTGTGGTTATTTATGTCATCAACCCCCCTGTGCCACACCATTAAAAAATCCTAGAATCGCCCCTGCATAAGACAGCATCATTTATGTTTATTCACACACATCACTCACATACTTATCCAACACACATGAAAAATGGATTCCATTATCATTAGCATATTTCCATTAGCATAAGCTAATGATTCAGTAGACTAATGATAACAAAAATAGTCCAAATTAATTAGACCAACACTCCTTTCGAGCACTGAATAGAATACATTATTTACAATCAAAATTTCGCTTGACTTTCATGCTTTAGCTGCATTCTTTTTGGAACAGTTTTTGATTGGAAGTACTTCTATGATGCTTTATAACCCTGCTTAGCCGAACAGATCTACAGTAGTGTGTATTCTTCCTCACTGACATTTCAAGCATTTAAAATGCTTTAATTTACGACCATACAGGCTGACTTGACCCTGTTCTTCCAACCCTTTCATACAGAGTTAAATGACAATGAGTGCAAGGGTTAGCTTAGAGAATGTTTCGAGTGACTGATTGCTCAATCACACCAGCCCTGCACAGCACTTCCCATTTGTCAGGAGAGCATTTGGAGAATGTTTCACTTCCCACTCATCAAGTGACACCAAAAGGAAAGGAAACGAAAGAGGAAAATGTTTTAAAGGCCGCATGCAATCATAGATACACACGTTCTAATGTGCTGTGACTTTTACTAATATAAGAGCATTACTAATACACAAATGCTAATACTGTTACTAATATAAGAATACATTATTAAACAAGATCCAGTATCTCTTTTACCCTGGCACATGCTGCAGCTTTATGAAGTTACATCTATAAAAATTAAGCAAATGTATTGAGTAACTTCGAACAAAACCAGCAGATGTAAAGCTAAACAAAAGTCAATGTCAGATATTATTACATATTTGAAGAAGTGTCTTATTTAAACAGTTATTTTATGGGTGTGTAGCTGTAACATGACCAACAAATCCAAATACTGCAAAGTCTCTGAGAACCTGACACCTTGTAATTTTGGAGACCTCAGCAAGGTTCTGGAAAATGGTGGCGCTGGAGTCTAAATGGTTCCTGATGGTTTTACACCTAATTCTTAAATATTTTGCAGTTAACGTGTCTTTTCTTCTCCACCTGTTTTTTTCTGACCTTGCTAGCCCAGTGAGCATTTTGCTGTTCAATGGTCATGTCTTAACTTTGCAATTTTTGTATTACATTAGTTTTTAATATTTATCATGGGTGATTTAATACTTTTTGACTTTTCAATCTGAGTTAAACCTCTATTTTTGGCTAATTTTATCTGTAAAAGGAAACATGCCTAATAGTTCTGCACACCTTAATATAAGGAATTTTTCACTTCCAGCCTTCATAGACACTTATATATTACTTATAAATGATTAAATAAAAAATTAATAGTAGTTATTAAAATGTATGTGGTCTGGAATTGGTAAAATGTGCTTGGAAAAAAGTATCATCAATATTCTTGGTGCTAATCAGTTTTAAAGGGCAAGTGCTGATGATTAGGTATATTTGCACTTGGAGAGTTGGATATAATAGAGTGCATAAAAACATACTCGCTTACTAATGTAACTTTGGTTCCCTGAGATATGGGAATGAGTAATGCGTCTTGCTTAAGACACTTTGGGGAAAACTCCTTTTTTTCAGAATACTGAAGCCTTTTTCAATCACGCAGTGTAACTGCACGGCCATTGGTTCAACTTGCAGTGTATTTCAAACGAACCAATGGCTCTGCAGCAGAGATGTATATGGGCGTGACATCTGGCTATATAAGCGTGTGCTTCGCCATAGGATCCTCACGTTACTTCAACTGAAGCAACGACCAAGTCATGCAGCTAAATGGCACGAGCAGCAATGCAGTACTCGTTCCCGTATCTCAGTGAGCTGAGGTTACATTAGTAACCGAGTACGTACCTTATTGATACTTCACTCGTACTGTGTCTTGCATAAGAAGCTTTGAGAAACCAGTACAATCCCGCCGTGCTATGACCAATGTTTGAACTTGACTTGAGCACCAAGGGCCCAGAGAGACCAAGTAATTGTAGGGAAGCCCCACAGGAAGCGATAGAGCCAAACTCACAGAGGTCGACCGGAGCTAAGTAATTGTTCCAAAAAAAAAAGGCACAGCAGGACGTCCAGATTATAAAACCTGGTAAATGTGGACGGTGAAGCCCAGCCGGCAACTGCACAAATCTCTGCAATGGAAAACCCTGCTAGACCAGGCCAAGGCAGAGGCCTGCAGATCACCTATATGCTTTACAAATGCTAACGACAGTAGCAGAGCGTTTTTTAGCATCGGGGGATGAATGTCAATGGACTGTAGTGGCTCAAAAGGAGAGCTCTTCAGAGCCCTCAACACCGTGGTCCCATGTAGGGATGGTGACAGGACGAGATGGATTGAGCCATATAAGCCCTTTTAAAAAGTGAAAAACAAGGTTGTTCCTGCCCACTGACTGGTTAGAAATGTGCTCTTATAGTCACCAGATAGCAGCAGGGGACCGGAAGACCACGCTGCTGAGGACGCTGAAGGCAGCTGAAGAGCGGCGAAGTCAGCCGAGCAGAAAGGGATCTTGATCCACTGAGAGGCTTGTTCACGGAGAAGGCTTCTAGTCTCGTAGTGCGACGATCCTGTAGAAATCGGAGGATCCTATGGCAAAGTGCATGCTTATATAGCCAGATGCCCTGCCCATATTGCCGGACTCTTGCGGGCTGTGCCGCCATAGGCTCATGCAGCTCCTCTACCGAGCCATTGGATTATTTTAAATACACTGCACTGTGTGACTGAAAAAGGCTTCAGTATTCTGAGAAAAAAATGAGTTTTCCCCAAAGCGTCTGGAGCAAGACGCAAAATTAGTGAAGTATCGATAGAGAACTCCAATTTATGTGAATAGTTAAACATTGCAGTGAGACACATCATAAAGTCACTCACACACACATATAGCCTGTAAACAGATCCCGTACCAATGCTTGCAGGGGCCAATTTATTGTGTGAACAAGGCCCATGGCATATACCGTAACTTCAAAAGCCCACTTCCTGTTATTTTGACACAAATAACGTCAGGTATCCAAAATAAGCATGATGTGTTATATTCAAGAGTCTTTTGCAACTACAATGACTAGAAAGGAAGTGTGTAACAAGGAGACCAGTGGTACTCACCGCAGGCACGAGTAGCTTGTTAACCTCCTCCACTGCACGCTTAAGCTTTATCTCAGCACGGTTCTGGGCATCCTCCACCGTGATGAGCACATGGAGGTCTTCATTCAGATGCTCCCAGTTGGGTTTGCCTCGGTTTTGTTCCTCCTGCACAGAGAGAGAGGAGAGAGAAAAGTTTCAGATGCACTGCTGCTTTACAAAATGTTGACTGCTACAATCAAGAAGGTCTATAAGAAAGCAAAAAAGGCAAAAAATAATACACACTTCATGCATCTTTCCTGTGAATTGCATCTTTTCCTGTGTCCCAAAGGAGGAGGGACGTCAATAGACGGTGGAGAGTGTATAGTGCACAGTGTAAGTGTATAGTGTATACTGCGTCATTTGGTACAAAACCTTGATCCTTCAGCTGAAATGTACATGTTTTAACAGAGTTGACCAGAAATATGATATGTGTTTGATATGATGAGGTTCAAGAAAGATGTTGGGACTTGTCTCAGCTCCCACTCTTGCTAGGGGGGTTTGATACCTTGATAACACCAAAGTGCAACTGCAAATCTAATAAAAACAGACTACAACAGAGAGGATGCGAAAGTAAAAATAAAACAGAGAAGCTGCTACTTTGATCTGCAGTGTGCTTCAAAGCAGAAGTCAGGATACCATGTATATGTCATCCTGTGAGACAGAGCTCTATAAAAGAGACCTCGTAAAATTCATACAGTCTCAAGATAGGCAGTGACAAAAGCTTCACAGCTATCAGAGAGAAGCAACAATGGCATGAGCAACAAATCAAAACTAGATCACTGCTGAAGCGAGTCAGAGCTCAGCACCGCTCAAAGCTGATGTAAATTTATTCAGTTAATATGCTTTTAACTCCACTTAATATACAGAGACAACTATAAGTAAGCCATTTGTATGTTGTAAAATAGTAACACTTTGAGGTGCTTTCAAAACATTGCTCTGTTTGTTTAAAAATCTAGACCAGAAGCACACAGCACCAGCAACTCAATGGAGTGAGTTTGTGGCGTGGCTATCTGTTCTGGCAGACCAATGGCAGACAGGGAACAGTAGAAGTGCTTGTGAAACCTGTTTGGAAACATCAGTAGGGCCAGCATGATATCAGAAAGTGCACCCCAGCAACCGCATAGCAACTGCATAATAACCAAAGTGGCAAATACCACTCAAATATATATATATATATATATATATATATATATATATATATATATATATATATATATATATATATATATATATATATATAAAATATTAAAATCGGGGTTCGTTACACTTCACCTACACCACCGCTTTTGTTTGTCAGTATTGGGCTTGTTTTGCTGTTTTTCTTGTTTTCCTGAAGGATTTCCAAATGAAAAATCAAGATCTTATTTTCTGCAATAATCAGATATGCAAACGCAGTTTGCAAGTTTTTTTTTTCTCCTCATGACTGCAAGTGGGAAATTGATGGCAATCAGCAACGGCGTCTGTGTTCCCGCGTTCTGCTTGCTGATTTTCATTAAGAATCCATCGTTGCTTCTTTCGGTGTGAAGCGAGGAAGGGTGGAAACAGGGCTGCATATCACCAAACACACTCAATATGATTAACCAATCAGGATGGTGGTGCTCGGGTGTTATGAGGTCACTTCCTTTTTGTCTCTATTCGCCTCTTTGGTTTCGTTTGGCTGATTTACTTGGCTTTCTTTGGATGTGACAAGTGCTAAAAATTGATCTTCTGAGGTTGATTGTCACAGCGCAGCAACCCGCCCACAGCCACACTGTCAATAACACTTGAAGAAAGCCAGCCAGCAGGGATCAGAGTAGAGGTGGTGTGTACATACGTGTATGTGTCAGTCTTTCTGAGGGTAAGATACAGCTAAGACCACAGGCTGGATGTCTTGCATAAGGCGGTGGCTGTTCCTTCTGCGTTGACAGGCTGGTAGTCAAGGTGACGCGCATATTTCAGGAAATATATCCGATTGTGGGGCCCTTTGTTTACACCTCTTTCCCCTCGCTCACTGTCTTTGAGTTGCCCCTGCCATAGCCGAACAGCAGTGCAATCAGTGTCCATAAATCCATTGTCCCGCTCTTTTGTAATCCTTACTGAGGCAGTAATGCCGCTCTGAAGGACCGCCCACCCCTCGGTGGAAAGCTCTGGGAACTAATATCATGAGAGGACGAAAGTACACGCAGTGGGGAGTGTAATGAGACACAAGCTTGTTCTTCAACATACTCACCAATATATTCCACAGTGACCATGTTTACTTTCACACCATTGTCCGATTAAGGTCTACATATATACTGGTTCAGCATTTAAAGGGATAGTTGAGACATAAATGAAAATTAAGATGTTCTAATGCTGTATTGCTTTCTTTCTTTTTTAGTCCCCATAAGGAAAAAAATTAAAGGAATGTTCTGTTCGTGCTTAATGGCTGTGAATAGCAACAAGCATTAAGATGTTAAAAAAGACACAAAAGTAGCACAGAATGATCTCATGACACTTGGCATATTCCAAATGTTCTGGGTATACACTATAGGTTTTGGTGAAAAACAAACTGGAATGTGATGCATTCACGCAGGATATGTGAAGCCTGTGATTTTACTCGAATTTACTGATTTATCTCCCGGATACACAGATGTCAGGGCTTTGAGAGTCCAGTTCTATGGTCCAGATGGATTTTTTGTAAAGAAATTAATAAAGTTTCTTGTGCTGTGTCATTTACATTTGACCAGGTTAAAATAATATCTCAAGCTTTATGCTTGATTTATTTGTAACACATTAACCTCGAAACCTTTTCAGTGTTCTCTTTCTGCAGATTGTATGGTGTAGTGATATGATGACAGGACCCAAAATACTATCAAGCACTCCAATGTAGCTCCATTCTTTCGCGAAAGATGGATAAAAAGGTGCACAGGAAATAAAAACCTCGAAAAATTAGATCCAAATCCAGGCCAAATCACAGAGTTGTCGATTCGCACAGGACTAATATTATCACAGGACCTCCGTGTTCGCAAAAGACCTGCCTGTGTATGGTAGGTCTTTTGCAGGGGAATTTTTACTTTACAAATGACAGACATGGCGATTCACAAGGATTACGATCACAGACTACCTCCTCAATTATTACAAATGACTGGAGGTCACCAGGTAATAGTAATCCCGTGCGAATAGGGCAAAAGTTTGGCAATGCATGAAGCACAGCTCAACCAGAAGTCTTTGAAACCAAACAGGTTTCTGTTCTGAATTTATGTGACCAATTTGAAAACAAATGCAAAATCTCCATGGGAAGTCTTTCAAATTTAAAAGCCAATCCCAATCTTGTTGAACTGAAATCCTATGATTGGACCCAAGAAATTCCACCAAATAACAGTATAAATGACTACACCTTTCATGTATGCATGCGATCAGCCTTTCAGACATAATCAGCGCCCATGGAGCAGGATATGTATGTTCTTTCCAGCTATTTGCTTGCTCTTGTGACTTGTTTCAATTCAGTCTTAATAGTAAAGTGATTTACATCAAAGTAGTTCAGTAGTTTAGTTAACTCATTAATTCTCATTCATGTCTTTGAGAACAGCATACAAAAATGCAATGAGTTATGAAATGTAGGTCATAAGACTTGCAGTGCTATCAGCTGTCTGTATGTTGATTTATATTCCTTTCTTTAAAGGCTGAACAAAATTTTTCCTCATATTCGAGCTTAATGTGTAGCGACAGCTATAAGTAAACCATTTGCAGTTTGATTTCCATAAACAGTGAAACACTGTGACTCATTATAACTTTGCTTTGTTTTGTCTCACATAGCAACGCTGGTTCAACCAGTAGTGTGAGTTATTTATTGGTCTGACCAATTGCAAATGGGGCAGGGAAATCAAACCTTTTTCTCTTTCTGTTTGTTAATACAAAAACATTACTTTAGTATTTAAATGACAACGAATTCAGATTAATACTAGTACATGACAGCTGTCTTGTTCAGATTTAGAAACCAGAATATTGGCATAATCGGTTAATGGAAACCAGTTTAACACTTAACGTTAACATAACAGCAATATGAACAAATTATGATATTTAATGTGCATGTAAAAGTGGTCATGGTTCAGAGCAAGTTCATGTTTTGATGACTCAGTGATTAAGGTCAACCATGTTGCTGATTAGAAACTATGAAAAATCTCCAAGGATCATTGCTGATTCTGATTTCATGATCTTTGTACAATGTATACATTTCTCAGGAAAAACTCTGAGAGAATACAAAACACCAGTTTGGCTGTCTTTCTCGGGATAGATTTAGGAGATCGACAAAGAGCTTTGCCCACAAATCCAAACGATTTGGTGGTTGTGTAAAAGCAAGATACATCAAAGCATCTTGTTAGAGGATTTTAAAGAACAAAGGAAAATAGGTTTACATCTGTTGTTAGAGATCTTTCATCAGGTTTCCTGCCAGACAAATATATAGACCAACATTTCAGTTTATAATTGTGTTTTCATGCCAGTATTCACTTGCGTTTGTTTATCTGTGAATCCTAATTTCTGTTTATCACATGTCTGACATGTTTGACCGATGTTGGATATGGTAGTTGGGACGAAAGCAATACGTCAAAGTATTTTCATTGCAGTATGAGTTACGTAAGTATGAAATTGTTATTGATCAGTATATTCTATACAGTATAACCTGTAGATGTAATGCAACACATATAAATGATATATTTAAAAGTAACTTCACAAAATGTACAGTAACTTTAACACTTATACAAGTGTCCCAGTTTACCTGAATTCAACCTATATTATCTTTGTTTTTGTTTTTTTAAAAAATCCTTTTTAATCCTGTATATTTGAAAATGCGCCATTAAAAAAATTAAAAATAAATCAATTCCTGACTGAAATGATCAGGAACTTTAAAAAATAACTTTTTAGAGAGTTTTGAGTATTGAAAGTCGTTTTCATAATATGATGAACTATTTTGCTAAAACAAATATAATAAAATGTGATGGTTTATAATATGACCCCTATATAATACACATAAAACACTGAATATAACAGTGATATTTACATGTACAATCACTTTAATATGCATGCAAAATGCGAAAAGGAGACCCAGAAATAAAATAGTGTCACACACACGCGGGTCTGTTTAGTGATGCTGCGAGAGGATGAATCTGAAGTGATTGTGACGGCTCTAATAACAGTAATTGCCAGCGGGCCCAGCACTGCAGCTGAGTCTCTCTGACAGGCCCAGTCAGAACAAAGATGACAGCAACTACATCAGCAAGAAAATACGCTCCATATTAACTTTGTATATCAGCGTCAAGAGTCCCTACGTGCCCTGGGCTGATCAACAATTTATTTAGTGCACGCTACTTTTTCTTCGAATCCCAAGGCTTAGTTTTGAAGGATGAAACTAGTTGATTGACTGAATTGATAGAAATGGGATATAATTCTGTTAATTTTGATTATTTGATGCTTATTTTCCATATTTTTACATTTAAATTACATTTGTTGTCATTAAAGTTATTTTTAAAAACACAAGTTAATAATATTATTAACTGTAATCTTTAGAAAATCTAAAAATGATTATCAATTTATCATTTTGTACATTGTAGTGTTGTGATGGATGGATGCTCACAGCAGTAAAAAACAAAAAAACAAACAAAAAAAAACCCGGCACTCTTTCCTTTACATCAAATTTGTGCTTAAGGCATAGGTGAGACAGAGAAAGACTAACTTAATTATATTTAAAAGCAATCCACAATGTAACAACGTTTTAACAGCAAAAACGCTCATGGTATCTTGTGAGATTAAGCTGTTGAAAGCTACTGTTGCAACAAGAAGTGTGAGTGCATGAACTATAGGAGCAGGCATAGAGAAAATCACCTCCTCGCCAATAATAATGACACTAACAGACATTAACTGCTTGTGGAATTGCTGTTCAAACAGCTCTGCTATACCTGGAGAAAATATTCAGTGACAAAAATGTCAGAAGAATGCATACAGTTGCAAATCCTTCACAAGAGACTGAGCTTTGACATGAAACATAAATGTTCAAACTTTTAAGAGCTCTCCAAAAGGAATTGGGCACTGGTACTACAAACCCGATTCCAAAAAAGTTGGGACACTGTACAAATTGTGAGTAAAAAATGAACGAAATAATATACAAATCTTATAAACTTATATTTTATTCAAAATAGAATATAGATAACATATAAAATGTTGAAAATTAGACATTTTGAAATGTCATGCCAAATATTGGCTCATTTGGGATTTCATGAGAGCTACATATTCCAAAAAAGTTGGGACAGGTAGCAATAAGAGGCCGGAAAAGTTAAATGTACATATGAGGAACAGCTGGAGGACCAATTTGCAACTTATCAACTTATTAGGTCAATTTGCAACATGATTGGGTATAAAAAGAGCCTCTCAGAGTGGCAGTGTCTCTCAGAAGTCAAGATGGGCAGATGATCACCAATTCCCCCAATGCTGCGGCGAAAAATAGTGGAGCAATATCAGAAAGGAGTTTCTCAGAGAAAAATTGCAAGAAAAGTTATCATCACCTAAAGTGCATAATATCATCCATAATATCATCCAAAGATTTAGAGAATCTGGAACAATCTCTGTGCGTAAGGGGCAAGGCCGGAAAACCGTACTGGATGCCCGTGATCTTCGGGCCCTTAGACGGCACTGCATCACATGAATGTTACTGTAATGGAAATCACAACATGGGCTCAGGAATACTTCCAGAAAACATTGTCTGTGAACACAATCCACCGTGCCATTCGCCGTTGCTGGCTAAAACTCTATAGGTCAAATAAGAAACCATATCTAAACATGATCCAGAAGCGCAGGTGTTTTCTCTGGACCAAGGCTCAATTAAAATGGACTGTGGCAAAGTGGAAAACTGTTCTGTGGTCAGATGAATCAAAATTTGAAGTTCTTTTTGGAAAACTGGGACGCCATGTCATCCGGACTAAATAGGACAAGGACAACCCAAGTTGTTATCGTTGCTCAGTTCAGAAGCCTGCATCTCTGATGGTATGGGGTTGCATGAGTGCGTGTGGCATGGGCAGCTTACACATCTGGAAAGACACCATCAATGCTGAAAGGTATAGCCAAGTTCTAGAACAACATATGTTCCCATCCAGACGTCGTCTCTTTCAGGGAAGACCTTGCATTTTCCAACATGACAATGCCAGACCACATACTGCATCAATTACAACATCATAGCTGCGAAGAAGAAGGATCCGGGTACTGAAATGGCCAGCCTGCAGACCAGATCTTTCACCCATTGAAAACATTTGGCACATCATAAAGAGGAAGATGCGACAAAGAAGACCTAAGACAGCTGAGCAACTAGAAGCCTGTATTAGACAAGAATGGGACAACATTCCTATTCCTTAACTTGAGCAACTTGTCTCCTCAGTCCACAGATGTTTGCAGACTGTTATAAAAAGAAGAGGGGATGCCACACAGGGGTAAACATGGCCTTGTCCTAACTTTTTTGAGATGTGTTGTTGATGCCATGCAATTTAAAATCAACTTATTTTCCCCTTAAAATGATACATTTTCTCAGTTTAAACATTTGATATGTCATCTATGTTGTATTCTGAATAAAATATTTAAATTTGAAACTTCCACATCATTGCATTCTGTTTTTATTCACATTTTGTACATTGTCCCAACTTTTTTGGAATCGGGTTTGTATAATTGAATGAAATACTTGCAATTAATATATTGCTTGGATAGAAATGTTTAATTAGAATGAATGGCTTTTGAATCTAAACAGAGAAATTCAAGAGAGATTCATTTGCTTTTAGAAATCCCTCTCCTTAACCAGCTGCATTATTGATGCATACAGCATTATCAGATCTGTAACAAAAAATTGTGAGACCCATTACATCTTGAAGTTTACCACTTCAGGGATTTGCAGATTTGCAGATGAATGACATGCGTTGTGCTCCTGTGGAGGTTGCAGATTCCAAATGGACCTACTTATTGGCTTATTCTACCTACTGTATATACAATTGATTAGATTATTCCTTTCTCAGGCAAACATCCTTTTCCTTCATGTCATGTTTCATGTTTCATTGTCATTGGACCCAACAGTTTGCATTGTTGCATGGATAATAAACGACTGATAAAATTTACCACCCATAACCTATAGTAAAGTATTAACAAATTTTGATGCAATAAATATGGTATAATTTAACAATGTTCATCCCTCCAAAACACCCTCCTTTCACAAACATCTACATGTCTGTCTGTTTTAAGGTTTTTAGGCTATATAATGAGTTGTATTTTTAGGGGCTATAACAGCACAGTTCTTAACCCCACCCCAGACTTCACTAATTTTCAAAGCCTGGCCACGGCCATGCATCAGACGTCCATGGCATGTTAGATATATAATCACAGTGAATGACAGATGCATGGTAGGAGGTGAGGAGATCATGTGAAACAAAGAACACAGGCATGAGCTTTTCCACTTATCTACCGGAGCAGCTTGAGACAGCAGAACCTTTAAACACACATGTGAATGTTTGCACAAGAGCTTCAATTGACCCCGTCAGCATTGAAAGGGTCATACTATCAGAAAGGGGCCATCGGTGGTGTGCACACGCAGCTGAGATCTTATCCTCAGACGACCAGCTGCGCTCTGACAGGATGCAGAGCCGATCCAGATGTGCATGAAACGCTGCAGATGACAACAGTGCTTTTCACAAAGCACTTGTTTCATTTTCCTCTGGATCCTCCTCGCGGTCACCCGGGATGGGCTCAGATAACTATCCGCTTCCAGCACTTGTGCAAATACGGGTCCTGCCCAACTTATGGAAACACAAATGCACCTCCAGATCAGATACATATGTGATTTTGTGTGTGTGATCGTGCACATCTGCGTAGTAGTGCAGGCATACTGTGCTCTGCTGCCAAAAATACCAATAATCCCAATGATAATAAACTGGGTGTTTGTGATCATGTGAACGTGTGTTTGCTCAAGTGTTAATGATGGACAGTGCATGTGACCCCGTGCTTCCAGACCATCCCGTGACCCCCACCTCCCTGGCGTTGCTGGCCCAGCATGTCATACGTTGACTGGGGTTCGACTGGGAGAGGAGCCCTGGCAGGGCCAAAGGATCCAGCCCCCACTCATCTGGGGCCAAGGACAATGTTTGAACACCTGCCCACGGCTCTCAGGAGCGAGGGGAGGGCTTGTTATTCCCTGAAAAGGATCACTGCTGGGCAGTGCAGACTGGAGCGGTCTAGTTTACTCTCGAACAAACTGTACTCATGTAAACTCTGTCCAATAGCGAGCGCCGGTGCGTCTGTCATCCGGACAAACATCGAGCCACAGTTGCTGACTGAGTGGATTTTGAGTGCGTGTTCAAAATTAGAAATATGTTAAAGCATATGGATGTGTGAAGACGAATCTAGCCAATCAGATTCCTCCATCTGGTGTGATCGTGAGTTTGTCATGATTGTTCATGCACATGTTATGTGTCTCCAGAGTCCAAAATTTAACACTCATCAATTAACATGATGTTCTGGAACTGCAGCCTGATAGCCTGACCACCGTAAACGTAAGAGAAGTCAAGAAAAACAAAAAAACAAAAAGCAGAATATCATGACTTTTTTTCCGTAGTGGAACATTTCATATATATACACTATTCCATTCCACAAAAGGAACAACATCATGTTATTGTCTCTGCTGAGAAATAAAGACTGTGATTCTGTAAGTGACACAATCATACAATGAAATTAAAACAGGTAAACAACTGCAACATATATAAATATATAAATATTTACTTTTTTTTTAACTGGTTCTATTTAGGATTAGGAATAGGATTAAGGGATCTGAAATATATCTATGGTTCATTAAACCTTAAAAAGTTATTAAGTAATAGCAAATAAATGTTTATTTATTTATTAAGTACATTTTCTTCACATTTACGATGAATGTTTTTACAAATATTTTTGGGAAACTTACTATGAATTAATTGAACAAATATCAAGTAAAAGTTAGAAACACTTAATTAATTTAATGGCAATTTAGTTTTTCCAAAACCTAATCTAAAGTGCCTTTTGAATATTTTCTCGTAATAACCATAAACAATGACTTTACAACTGAAAAATCACTATTTGTATATATTAAGGTATTAACAAGAGACTAAAGTTTCGAATGAACTTTAAACTAATGGTTAGCAAATGATTTAGGGGTTAATTCAGGATAATTAGGACCTTGAACCTGAATTGAACCTACAGTATAAGTACTTTTTTACTGTATACTTATAAAATGTTACACAAATGACACACTCCATCTCTATGTACACGTGTGTTTATTATAAGAGTGTAAGTATGTGTTAGTGAATGTTTGTACATGTGTGTGTTTGTAGCTCTTACCTTCTTTTTGTCCCTCATGGAGCCTTTCCCTCTCACCATGATCTTACATCCTGTCTCTGCCTCCAGCTGTTTGGCTGTGAGCCCCCGCGGACCCAAGATCCGGCCCACAAAATTAAACTGCAACACACAAACACACACATCTCACTCACTGCATCTGCGTCCGGATGGAGCCATAAAGGATTTGACATTTGACAAGTCAAAAACACTATCAAATTTACATTTCGTGTTTACTTTTGAATTTCTTCTCTATAGTGAAACATTATTATGCAGGGGGCAATACACATAATATTCTTAAGTTTGAAATCATTTTAATGTAATTCCTAATTCCTAACACACACACACACGCACGCACGCACACACACACACACACACACACACACACACATACACACAGGCTCCTACCTGGTTGCTTATCACACGCAGTACAATAATTATAATTACCATTTTTAAGCCTGCACCACAGTATTTAGTTGATCTGATTCATCCTCATTCTCCTGCTTTCTACTCTTAGGCCTTCTGGAGACAGTTTGTGGTACAAAAGCTGTCAATGGGGCAGTGATCTTACAAAAAGCACTAAAATGTACAATTTAGGTACTAATATATAAAATTTAGGTAGTGATATGTACCTTTAAGGTACTAATAAGCACCCTTTAGGGATAAATACGGTTTTGTTACCACCCCAATTACAGTTTTTACAGCTTTTTACAGAGAGTGAACAGTTCTTCATTGGATGGATGGTCATTCAGTGTCTTGACCCCTACAGTACAACAGTACAAAACCCTTCTCCAGGGTCTCGGTGAAAAGAGCCGGCAACTGTTCACCTAATCGATCAGGTACATCAGCACTGACCTGAAAGCTGTCGGTCAAAGGCTCTGGCCTGGTTTGTAGCCGGTCATGCTGGAGAACTGGCTGGCAAGTGTGGGTTAGTTTGTGTTACAGTTATAATATCAGACCAACTCTGAATGTGTGTCAGTGTGTCTCATACTCATCAAGGCTGCAGGTTTTTTTTTTTCTTTTTTTTTTTTTGAAATGTAACAAATAAATGTTAAAAATATAGTAAAAGGCAGTAATAATGTTAAATAACCATTTTCTATTTGAATACATTTTATAATGTCATTTATCCCAGTGACGCAAAGCAAATTTTCAGCATGATTACTGCAGTCTTATGTCTTATGATCCTTCAGAAATGATTCTAATATGCTGATTTGCTGCTCAAGTAACATTTTTGATTATTATCAATGTTGAAAACAGTTGCTGCTTAATATTTTTGTGGAAACCATCATTTTTTTCCAGGAATCTTTGATGAATAGAAAGTTCAGAAGAACAGCATTTATTGGAAACCGAAATGTCCTGTAGCACTATAGATGTCTCATGGATTCAATGCATAATTGCTGAATAAAAGTTTTAAACTTTAAAAAAATACTGATTGACTTTTTTAAAGTAATTAATTGCATATGTCAGTACAGTAAGTACATTAAAGGGGACCTGTTATGCAAAATTTACTTTCACATATTGCTTGTACATACAGTAAATGTGTGTTGGCAGTGTGTGAACACAACCACCCTATAATGATAAAAATCCACCCACTCCTTTTTTTTTTTTAAATCCCATAAGTAAAAAGCAGTGTCTCCCAACTACCTGTTTTCAGCATTGCTGCTGATGTGATGTCACATTAGCCACAGGCCTCGCCCACGAAAGTTGACAGACAAGGCTGTTTATACACAGAAGCACTCCGAGAGAGTTGAACACAGTCTGCCATTGCTGTCTCGACACCTGAGTAGATTTTTTTTTTCAGGTTTCTTGGATGAATATAAAGTTTAAAATATTTTCAAATAGAAAGCAGTTACTGTATTTCAAATTGTAAAAATATTTCACAATATTACTGCTTTTACTGTATTTTGGATCAAATAAATGCAGGCTTGGTGAACAGAAGAGACTTATTTAAAAAACATAGAAAATCTTACTGTCCAAAAACTTTTGACTGGTGTAGTGTAGTTAAAAAAAATAATAATAAAAATGTAATATTTGACCTGTTACTTCAGATTATTTAACATGCAACTCATTAACCCCAGACCACAATTATTTCTGCATAATCTTGTGCATTGTGCAACTCTACAGTCATGTGATCACTATTTGTCTCTTTATTTTTTCAGGAAGTTTGCATGCTGCCTTTCTTTCTCTCATTTAGGGAACTCCATTCTAATCCAGTCAGTGTGACGTGCAGCAGCGGTTTGTTTTGCAGCCTTGCATTCTGTAAAATCCCATTTTACACTACAGGCCTCCTGCTCTAATCAATAAGCCTTCGGGGTCTGCTTTATCAGTGTGTTTGGTATTCCGACACTACGCTCTTTTCACATGAATGACTCCATGCATAATCGACTACTGGTAAAACACAGTCACTGAGTATGTGTTTGTGCAGCTTTTATTTTTTATTCTGGCACCCTTCATCCCTGTCCAAGAGCCTTGTGGATATGAATGAAAAGAAGCAATTAAATTTTTCCTTGGAGGCACAAAGCACAAGGGCGTGCATTACATTTGTATGCGTGTGCATCCACCCTTCAAATAAAAGTTCTGTTTATTTCTGCATGTACATAAAAAAGGTGACTATCAATCCACCTGTTTATTATTTGTAAACCTATTACAATATACATATGGCACTTTTTACATGCTAATAAATCATTTTTGAATGAAAGTGTCCAATGTCTAAGAGCATCACACAGTCAAGATTAACACATTTCCACTGATGGTTCATGTTTGCATATATTGCATATATTCACTTATTGTATGAATATAATTAAAATGATCAGGAATAATCACTTATTAATGTGCATGCAATGCAATTAGTGTATAAAATATTTTATTTTTTCTTGCATGCACAGTCAAAACCAAGGTTTTATTAACTTTTATTTAGTTAAAATATCAGTCTTAAAAAACTGAATAAACGTGCCACATATAAATATATGTATTCCACTTAAAAAAAAGAGAAAGATTTATACTCCTTAAAGGATACTTGATATTTATATACAGTACATATGAGCCTGTCTGGAAAATAACCCTCATGAAGCACCAATGGAAATAACAAGCCCTTTCGGAAGCCAAGCCATCTCAAAGGTCATGTATGTTCAGAGCCACTATCGCTACGTGATGGAAAACTGCTCGTTATATCAAATCAAAGTCTTTTCTTTAGGCCTGCACAGGCGAATTTCCAAGGTGCCCTTGGAGATTGAGTAATCAGTGCAAGAGACTCCAGAAGGAACGGCTTCACTCAGAAAGCAGCAGGTGCAAATTATATGTCGGCGGTCTCCCTGCTGTATTCACACATCTGGCGGGATTACACACACAGCTCTCCGTAGCGGCTCACAGACGGTCGGATGACCTCCGCTCTCCGTCTGGATTATGTGACGCTCAGGCCTGGTGAGAGCACTTGAACACAGACACATATGGACAGATCTGAAAAAACTCGCCTTTACTCTGCTTCTGGGTTTCAGAGATGCTGGTGAGAATCCCCCGATGGGAAAAATGTGCTGCAGTGTCCTTCACATATAGTGATTTGAGCTTGAAGTAAATATGCAACTATAAAATCTCATAAAACGCCTCGTCTTCTAAACATGTTAATAATGAATTCAATCGGTTCATTAGTGGATAACCATAAAAAAATCAATATATCATCTATTACGAAGCTATACATAAAGATGGCATTAAAAAGTAATCGCAATAGAAATTAAAAACTTTATTGTTTTCAGTATAGTTTAGATTAAACATTTGTTTTGTTTTGTTACAAAAAAAGTAACCATCTTTGGTTAATGAAAAATACTCTGACACACCATGACACACTACAAATTCAAAAGTTTTGGTTATATATATATATATATATATATATATATATATATATATGGAAATAGTGTCAGTGTCAGATCTTAACCCCATTGAGAATCTCTGGGATGTGCTGGAGAAGACTCTGCGCTGCGGTCCGACTCTCCCATCATCAATACAAGATCTTGGAAAAAAAATTAACGCAACTCTGGATGGAAATAAATAATGTGGCATTGCAGAAGCTTATTGAAATGATGCCATGGCAAAATATGTGCTGTAATCAAAGCTAAAGGTGGTCCAACGAAATATTAGAGTGTGTGACTTTTTATTTTGGACATGCAGTGTATATTCAAATAGAAAACAGTTATATTTAATTAAAATAATATTTCACAATATATAATTATTTTTTTGTATCAAATAAATACAGCCTTGGTGAGCAAAATACTTTTTAAAAAAACAATTAACATTATTTAAAATATAAAATTGAAACATAAACTAGGTTTATATGTAATCAATACAAGAAGATGAATGGGATTTAGCATCGAACCCTTTTTTGTGATCTATATTTAGTGAGAAAAAAATGTAATAATGTAAGATGGACCTGAAATTTCTTCAGCTGGATTTGAGTGGACTGAGGGTGAAAAAGGGTGTTGATTTTAATCATGTTATTTGCTCAAATAAATAAATATAAAAGGCAAAAAAAAAATGGACGAATACTGATGAATCATCCTGAATAAGATCAGGGACATTTATTAAGAAAGTAAATGGGGTCGATTTAGATTTCATTTTGACTGTAGGACAAAAACGATTTAAGAATACAAAAACATTTTATTCTGAAAGCTGAAACTCCCATTTCACAAACATTGCTGGCATATATCCCATTAGTCTGTCTCCCAAAAAAGACAAAAAGCAGGAAGTGAAGCCGCCACACACAGACTCCACGTATTCTCCCACACACAGCACACCAGAAGCGTAAGTGACAGCATCGTCTCGCCTACCTGAATGGATGCAACACTTCCCCACCTCTCAACTCACCGGCTGTCACCCGAAGCTCTCCTATCAAACACACACAATCTCGCTCTCTTGTACCTGTGCCTTTTGTGTGGGCCTACTCCTGCTGCGCGTCTCACAAACTTCCTTTGATGCTTTGATGAATGTCTGCATGCAAGTGTGTGAAGAGGGCTGTGCGAGTGTCTAGGTGTGTTCTTGTAGAGAGTGACGACAAGAAAAGATGAATTAATTTTTCATCTTCCTCGCTGTCAGGTGATGTCAGGGCAATGGGTGGAGGCCGATGCGTGGAACATATTTGCTTGCGTGAATAGGTTAGTGTGAGATGTGTCTGTTTGTGTGGGAGGATGCTGTGCAGAAGTGAAGACGCATGGGCCACTGTGAACTAACTCAAGTATATTAGTGCGCACTCTTAAAAACAAAGGTTCTTTATTGACATCAATGGTTCCACCAAGAACCTTTAAAATCCATGCAGCCTTACATCGCACTAAAGGTTCGTTCTATTATTAAAATGTTCTTCACTCTTTTAAGATTTGTTCACTGAAGGTTATTTGAAGAACCCATAAAGGTTCAAAAAGTTGAAGAACTATTGAAGAACTATTTTTGGTTCCTCAAAAAACCTTTAAGTGATCAGTTCTTCTTTTCTATTATTTTCCTGGTGTGAAGAAGATTTTATTAATCAAAAGACCCTTTTTCCATTATAAAGAATCATTTGTCCAATGGAAAGATTTTAGAGATGTTAAATGTTCTTCATGGAACCATTGTTATTTTTTAAGAGTGTTCTATGGTATCACTGTGAAAACCCCCTTCTGGCGACTTTATCTTCAAAATATTAGTCTACACTCTTAAAAATAAAGGTTCTTTGTTTACATTGATGGTTCCATCCATGGAAATTTTTATGGTTTGTTATAATGGACAAAAAATTCCTTAGATCATTAAAATGGCTCTTTTAAGAAGAGTTCACCGAAAGATTCTCTTGAAAACCCAACATGTTTCTTCATTGACATCACTGTGAAAACCCCCTTCTGGAGGCTCAATCTTTCAGTGTTGTAGTGTCCATTAAACCATTTCTGTGGGTCTCAGTTAGGTCATGGTCAAAATTCTCTTCCTTTTTAAATCCCACATAACCCTTCGCAGCACATGCTGGACCACAGGACCGAAGACAGTTTGTTTGGTGGCCATCTTTGGGAACGCAAAATGCACTTCACTTATGACAGGGAAAGTCTGTCTTGGGTTAAAAGGATAAGTGTACACAACTGGCATTCATTCTTGTATGACTTTTGACAATTACAATGATTTTTAGAGAATAGCTGCTTAAATTTTGGTCTGTTCCTCAAACAAATCGAGACGTCAGAAGCCTTACAATATAGCTCATAAGTCATATGGGATAATTTTATGATTCTTCCATACTGCTTCTCTTCTCTTTTTTCCTATGTTTCAGAGAACTATCCCTTATAGAGCACAATAGTGTTGTCACGGCACCAAAATTTCAGCATTCAGTACCGATACCAGTGAAAATCCACGGTTCTCGGTACAAATTTCGGTACCAAAGCAAAACACAAAAATATGCTAATTAAAAAAATAAAATAAAATAATAATAATAATTATCACTAAAAATAAAACCAATGCCATTCTTTATACTTATTTACAATTGTGTTTAAAGTTTTTCTACAAGTAATATAATTATGAAAAACAGTAAACAAGTTTCACCCAAATTTAATTTGTCTTTTAATTAATGAAATGTAAACATTTTATTTTTTGGTAAATTAAGGGGATTTGCTATTAAAATTTAAACATGGAAGAAATATTGTGTGATTAACTTCTTTAATAAAGTTTTATTAATTTTTTCAACAGTGGTAGCAGTATCACATCTACTAAATAATAGTCATATTTCTAGCACAATGCCTTTATGTAAAAATGTAAATGTAAAACCTTTATTTTGACGGGCTACTTTTATTTTGACACTGGTTTTACTCGAAATGGTAAAATGCTTGTGAAGTGACTCAGAACAGTTCTGGTTATATTGTTTATATATTTATGTCCTCATTGAGACGGCAGATGCTGAAATTACTGCAAGCGTCACGCGCTTCAGTCTATGTAGTAAACAAACCATTCATTCATTCATTCACACAGAGACGCACAGAACATGCAGCGTCTCCTACTTTTCAACCAACTTTTGCGGCTTAACATTTGTTTCTTTATCGGATTAACATCAGATTCTTTATTTCTTGTAAAAAACCGACAACAACAACAACAACATTATTCTCCTCCATGTTTTGAGTTTCTGAAGCGATCTTAGCAATCTCTCAAACTCTGCGCAAATTTCCTGCAATTAAAAGTAAGAGATTTAATTATGAACTCCTACTTTTATCATCCAAATCGGCAGCATTCATTTGACAGTTCTATTTTCTGTCAATAGTTTCATTCATTTTATGTCTACTAAAGGGAAACAGTAACATCTGTGACAAAGTTGACACTTGAAACTGAGAACTCCATGAAGTCTCTTGAGAAAGAGTGAAAAACCTCCTCTAGCTTGAGTTACAGCCCAAACCTCTACAACAGACCAGAGTCCATGCCATTTCTAGACTTAAAACATTATAAACTGACTGATAGTTTCATGCATTCATACATTTTATCTTGACTGGTAGACGTAATCATATCACTGGGCTTTTGCAGCTACAAAGTTCCCTCTATCAGGAACTGTGTGCAAAAGCAACGGATAAAGACAGCTTGACTTATCTGCCTCATCAGCGTACACCTTACCTCAGCTCTTTAGTGCTCTGGCGCCCGAAACAAAAGCCACATAAAAAAGCACTGGGCTTTAATGGAATCTCTAATATCTGCTGTTCGAGGCCGGGGTCTATTTACTCATTCTGCACAGTGGAGATTAAGTGTGTTTTCCATCAACTACAATAAAATAGGCAGCGGGGACGTAATTAGGGCCGTTTAAGACAGAGCGCATGTGAGTCTGCCAGAGACTGGGAGTGATGGCATTATCTTATGAAGATAAACGAGTCGGCTCTGGTAATAGGCAAATTAATTATTGCATGGCTTCTAATAGCACTGCGCTCTGATTCCCTGCTGCAGGATGTATTTTGTTTTCATTATTGTGCAGGACAAGGGGAGGGGAAAGAGAGCGCATCTCTCCTTCGAGAGGTGGGGGACTCGTGGAGAAAAGGAAGAGAGACGTCTAACCGCGTGTATGCCTCCATATCTACAACACTTGATCTCAAATGTTTTATCACAGCTTCCTGTGCTGATGATCCACGAGTGGTATTGATTGGCCGATTCCCTTGTGGTTGTCTAATTTCACTCCGTTATGTGTGTGCGCTGGGTTTATGGAAGCACAGTCCAAATAACGTAGACGCTACATTGCTACCAGCATTAAATTTAAGTTTATTTTTTATTTTTTATATTCTCTGGGAATTGCACTTATGACTTTGGCATTGCTAATGCCATGCTCAACTGTTTGAGCCACAGGAAGGCCTGATAAGTTACACACCAGCTTGTAGTTAATAGGAATCTAGTGTGGACTTTATGTTCCAATTTAAGCAAAAAACTTACGAACGGCTGATGCAACTCAACCCCGCAGTGTTGAAACAGTATAACAATCTTTACAGTGTTTTACAGAGTAATAATCATTCACGCTGTGAGTAACAGGTGTTTTTGCTGAAACAGTCCTCTGATGGTTGTCTTTGTAGATTATTATACATTCGTTAAACGCTCCCACCTGGGTTTCATTTATAAATAAATTTGCCGTAAGGTCTTTCTCTGGGAAGGTTTCTATACGATTGGCTCAGAACTGTCAAAACATAAGAAAGACAAAACAGGTGTCTCATTAAAGCAACTTGATAAATTTGTTTTACTCATATAGTAATGTACAGTGAGGATATGGAGCTTGAACTCAAAGGAAGAAACACCTCAGTTTTATTCAGAGGCCCAAACTTTGGTGCAGTTGATGAGATTTATAGGGCCAAAAAGTACTGCTCTTTCTTACAGTAAAGCAGACTACTTAAATCCATGTCCAGTTTAATAATGATATTTAGTATAATCTGAGTTAAACGGAATATATTTGTGGTTTGCGGGGAAACACTGACCCAGTATGTCATACTGTATATTAACACACTGATGAAATATTGTAACTGCAGTGGTTCAGGAGTCCATCAGGAGTGACAGCCGGAGAGGAAGAATCGAGGTGGATGGCAGGCGTAAAGCAGAGGGCTGTGGTCCTGTTGCGAGCGCTCATCATGTCCTAATGATCCCTAATTAACCTTCATTAGCTGCGAGGTGATCCGGAACGCCGCTGCACCTCTCCCCTGTGTGCGTGTTATTGTTTATTATCACCAGAGTAATGAGAAGTCTCACACACCCACCGTGGGCAGAGCCGTCAGTGTGTATGAGTGCCTGGTTTAAAGGGTTACGTTGACACTGGATCTATAACCTTAAACCTCACTGCCCACTTTCAGCAGACACCCAGAATCAGAACAAATTCACAGTAGGCGATACATATTTACTATGATAGGAATTCAGTTTGATTAATAATTATTTTCAAATATACACGCTGAGGACAACTGAGAGAAGGTGAATTTTCATTTGGATTAGAAATAATTTATGGGTGTATTATGATAATTAAGTCATTATAACTGTAAAAAAGGATATTCAAGTAAGTATTAACAGGATTTTATATATATGTACATATATATATATATATATATATATATATATACACATATACACACACACACACACGCACACACACACACACACACACACACACACACACACACACACACACACACACACACACACACGTATATATATACAGGTCCTTCTCAAAAAATTAGCATATTGTGATAAAGTTCATTATTTTCCATAATGTAATGATAAAAATTAAACTTTCATATATTTTAGATTCATTGCACACCGACTGAAATATTTCAGGTCTTTTATTGTTTTAATACTGATGATTTTGACATGCAGCTCATGAAAACCCAAAATGCCTGTCTCAAAAAAATAGCATATTTCATCCGACCAATAAAAGAAAAGTGTTTTTAATACAAAAAAAGTCAACCTTCAAATAATTATGTTCAGTTATGCACTCAATACTTTGTCGGGAATCCTTTTGCAGAAATGGCATGGAGGCAATCAGCCTGTGGCACTGCTGAGGTGTTATGGAGGCCCAGGATGCTTCGATAGCGGCCTTGAGCTCATCCAGAGTGTTGGGTCTTGCGTCTCTCAACTTTCTCTTCACAATATCCCACAGATTCTCTATGGGGTTCAGGTCAGGAGAGTTGGCAGGCCAATTGAGCACAGTAATACCATGGTCAGTAAACCATTTACCAGTGGTTTTGGCACTGTGAGCAGGTGCCAGGTCGTGCTGAAAAATGAAATTGCATGAAATGCATTGACCCTGCCCTTAATAAAACACAGTGGACCAACACCAGCAGCTGACATGGCACCCCAGACCATCACTGACTGTGGGTACTTGACACTGGACTTCAGGTATTTTGGCATTTCCTTCTCCCCAGTCTTCCTCCAGACTCTGGCACCTTGTTTTCCGAATGACATGCAAAATTTGTCCAAAAGTCCAGTGCTGCTTCTCTGTAGCCCAGGTCAGGCGCTTCTGGCGCTGTTTCTGGTTCAAAAGTGGCTTGACCTGGGGTATGCGGCACCTGTAGCCCATTTCCTGCACACGCCGGTGCACGGTGGCTCTGGATGTTTCTACTCCAGACTCAGTCCACTGCTTCCGCAGGTCCCCCAAGGTCTGGAATCGGTCCTTCTCCACAATCTTCCTCAGGGTCCGGTCACCTCTTCTCGTTGTGCATCGTTTTTTGCCACACTTTTTCCTTCCCACAGACTTCCCACTGAGGTGGGAAATTTCTTTCTGTGTCTTACCCTCTTGCTTGAGGGTGTCAATGATGGCCTTCTGGTCGGCAGTCTTACCCATGATTGCGGTTTTGAGTAATGAACCAGGCTGGGAGTTTTTAAAAGTCTCAGGAATCTTTTGCAGGTGTTTAGAGTTAATTAGTTGATTCAGATGATTAGGTTAATAGCTTGTTTAGAGAATCTTTTCATGATATGCTAATTTTTTGAGATAGGAATTTTGGGTTTTCATGAGCTGTATGCCAAAATCATCAGTATTAAAACAATAAAAGACCTGAAATATTTCAGTTGGTGTGCAATGAATCTAAAATATATGAAAGTTTAATTTTTATCATTACATTATGGAAAATAATGAACTTTATCACAATATGCTAATTTTTTGAGAAGGACCTGTATATATATATAATCGAGAAAATCGATAATTAGATTTATTTATGAAGCATTCTGGAATTTTTTATGTATTTATTTATTTATTGAGAAGTACCAGTGCAAAAGGTCCAAATTATTTTCCAAATAAAATGATTTTTAAGTGAGTGAAAGTGAGGTGAGGTGACATTCAGCCAAGTATGGTGACCCATACTCAGAATTTGTGCTCTGCATTTAACCCATCCGAAATGCACACACAGAGCAGTGAACACACACACACACACTGTGAGCACACACCCAGAGCAGTGGGCAGCCATTTATGCTGCGGCGCCCGGGGAGCAGTTGGGGGTTCGATGCCTTGCTCAAGGGCACCTAAGTCGTGGTATTGAAGGTGGAGAGAGAACTGTACATGCACTCCCCCCACCCACAATTCCTGCCGGCCCAGGACTCAAACTCACAACCTTTCGATTGGGAGTCTGACTCTCTAACCATTAGGCCACGACTTCCCGACTAACCAGTTAAACATTGTGCATATTAAGTTTATAATTCAAATGTTTAATTCATACTTCTGGACACATTCAAGTAATCAATAAATGACACTAAAGACGTTTATAATGTTACAAAAACATTCTATTTAGAATAATTGCTGTTCTTTTGATCTTTCTATTTATCAAAGAATCCTGAAAAATGTACCACAGTTTCCACAAAAATAATGATAATAAGATCAAATAATTAATAAGTAGCAAATCATCATATTAGAATGATTTTTGAAGGATCATTTGACTCTGAAGACTGGAGTAATGCTGCTGAAAATTCAGCTTTGCATCACACTAATAAATTACATTTTAAATGCAGCCTTGGTGAGCATAACAGACTTCTTTAAAACAACAACAACAACAAATAATAATAATAATAAAAAACTCTTCCCAAATCCAAACTTTTGAACAATAGTTTAAATAGAAAAAAATTATATTTACTATTCAAGTTTGACCAATTAAAGTGAATTTTAAGGATCAGAATCAAGACTCTTTCATAATTCTTAAGACTTTATTCATTTCCAAATCTCAGATAACCTCAAAATTACTTGATGTTTCTAGGTTTTCGAACCATGTATTAAAACCCCATAATCATTAAAACATTTTACTTCTGTAATTCACAAAACTACAAAACTGCAAAGTAAGATCAGTCACACACATTCACACGGAGATGAAGTCGTATTAACCAACACCAGCTGCTGCAGGTACAGCAGCCAATACCCCACTTAACTTCCAGTAGTTTTGCTTTCATTAAGCCCTAATTCAGTTCTGAGTTATGGGCCCATCCCATCAGACCCATGTAATTAAAACAATGAGACCTGGAGAGAGGAAGGGCAGGCGGCCAGATCTCCTGCCTGACAGCACAGATCACAAACACACACATGTGCTGAACACGCTGCCCATGCAGCACGCAGCTGCAAGAAAACACTCATAAAACTCACTCACACTGTCTAAACGCAACAGTCTTCCCAAAATAGCAGCATCTCAGAGTGGCACAGCGCTGGTCGAGGAAAGTGAGACTATAATGTATTGTTAAACACCCAGAGGACACGTAGAAGCAGACAGACTTCAAAATATGAGGGGAAAAACAGCAAAAATTGCCATGAAAGTAAATTCATAGACAATATCTTGGGATTTTAGCCAAACCAGGAAAGAAAGAAAAAAATCGCAAATGACATCACTTGAACATCTCAGTTGTTTTTCCAAGACAGTGATTTATGAACAGCAAATGAAGAAAAGTCCCTCAAATCCACAAAACGACCCCAGTAATTTCACACGTGCTCTCTAGAGTTTCAGATGAGAAACTAATGTCCCAAACTACACTCAGATCTGCAATTAAAAGAGATTTCATAAGTTAGATTTCAACACAGTTCAAATTAGATTAGTCCTCTTTATCTGACCTGAAAGACTAACATTAATTTTATAGCTCTATGTGTCAACAATTTTCTGTTTTGTACATATTTAATGACTTAAAAAAATACTGGACACTTACACCAAGTCACAATTATATAAAGCGTAACATTAACTTTATATAATTATAAAAAACTTAATGGCATTTAGTTTTAGAAAAATATACACATATGTTTATTCAGCGAGGATGCAACTAATTAATGAATGTCATAAAATATTTTTATTTTAAATTAAATACGCTTTTATGAACTTTCTATTTATCAAAAATCCTAAGAAAATATGCAAAAAAATTAAGATCATTATTTATTATTATCAAAAAAATTTTTTAAACAAAAATATCATATAAATATATAAACTGTTTTCAACATTTATAATAAAGGAAATCACCAAATCAGCATATTAAAAAATATTTCTGAATGATCATGTGACACTGAAGACCGTAGTAATGATGCTGAAAATTCAGTTTTGCATCATAGGAATAAATTACATATTACACTATATAATCATAAAAAATACAAAAACAGTTTTAAATTACAATAAAGTTTCGTATTATCATTGTATTTCTGATAAATGCACTCAAACCTACATATAGACTATAACACACACATATATATATATATATATAGTGGTTGTGATTCTCTACACTTGTGGTTCCTTGACACATGAGAATATTAGGAGCACTCACTTCATAAATCCACAAAAAAATCCACAAAACACCAGTTGATTAAAAGTAATCCACTGTTCACACTTGCTAAAGAAAGGCGAATCAATCTTTGAGCTCATGTGGATAATGATTAATAACTTTTGATAGTTGCTCATCCTGACAGTAGACGAGCTTGACCCAGAAAAGGACACACTGGGAGAAATGACAGATGACAGCAGCGGTTCACTCTCTCGTTCTCTCCACGCTCAGCATTTAAAAGCTTTGTCCCCACCAAGACCCTGAGCAGAGGATTTATATAGCGCTCTTCCTCTACGGCCCAGTGTCTTTTCCCTGACATTATCTCCCACACACACACACACACACACACACACACAACAATAACTGTAGATTTGTACCTCCGAATGAAAGGCAACAATCATCTCAAGCAGCAGCGCTCTTCTAGGACGGCTGTCTTTCCCAGCCTAATAACATTGTTCAGCAAATCGGAACGGGTGCGTGCTGCTGGGAGAGAGGCGACACAGCACGAGTTTGAAGGAGCAAATTAATTTCTATGCTGCTGCGTGCCTGTCTGGGAGACGAGTGTGTGTGGGGCCGTTCACTCTCTTTTATCAGGCAGGGCAGGCCACTGTTCCTCTGCCCCGATTCCCCGACCTCATCATAGCCTCACATTCATCACCGCCGCACGTCCCAGGCTGCTTATCTTCTTCAGTCTTTCTTTCATGCTCTTCCCTTCATACTATACCTCATCTCTAAATCTATCATGTCATCCTGCCCCTGACCTGGAAATATCAGCGACCGCCCGCGACGAGATAATTAGAGATTTTTAAGCCTGCTGGGGTGGATGGTGTGGATGCTTGTGCGCACATTGGGTCTCATTCATGAAACGGGAGCAGAACAGATTCCTGGGTAAATCATGCTGCATTTTTGGTAATAAGCTAAAATGAATGCATTTCTATTTTTTTCTTTATTTATTCACTACCATTCAAATAAGAATATGCTTGAAATAAGTCTCTTATGTTCCCCAAGGCGTCATTTATTTGATCAGCAAAAACAGTGATAATGTGCCATATTGTTAAAATTGAAAATAACTGTTTTCCTTTGGAATTAAAGGAATTAAAATGTAATTTATTCCTTTGATGCAAAGCTGAAATTTTACCATCATTACTCGTCGTCAGTGTCACATGATCCTTCAAAAATCATTTTAATATGCTGATTTGCTGTTCAATTATCATTTCTGATCAATAAGTTTGAAAACAGTTAATATTTTTCTGGATACCATGACTTTTTCAGGTTTCTTTAATAGATAGTTCAGAAGAACAGAATTTATTTAAAATAGACATCTTAATGTTATAATCTAAACAATATATATTACTTTACTATTACTTTTGATCAATTTAATATTTCCTTGATGAACAGTATTAGTAAAGAAAAACAAAAAACATAATGACCCCAAACATTTTAACAGTAGTATATCTAGATATTCATATATTTGCTTTTAAAGTGTTTTTTTTTCTTCCCCAATCAAAGCAACCATCAAACAGGAGATTTAAGGAGATTTAAAACATTTACATTTAAAAACTAAAATAATTATTCAAGTTAACAGCACATGGTAAAATATTTTGCTAAATATTTTAGCATTTTAAAAATGTCACAAAGAGGGTAAATAAGGTGATCACATGCTTTTTGATGTTGTTAAAGGGGTGGTTCGGGATTTTTGACATCGGACCTCATTTTTAGGTCAGCCTGGTTCTTATTCATCAGTGGAGACATTTTTTTTTTTTTTAATTATCCAGTCCTTATATTTGGATAGATAGCCGATGCTAGGCTAGCGCGAGTCAATGGGTATATGTTAGCCAGCCATTAAAAACCGTTTTACCCACTCCACAGTGCACCAAACGCAAATCAATTATAACACTAGACTATCGATGCAAATGTCCGTTGAGAGAATAATGTTAGAAATCAAACTTTAATTTAATCAGAATTGTAACTTTAATCATTGATATGGAGAGTTTGAAATAAATCATTAAAAAAAAAAAGAATCAAACTTACTCTGATGTCATTTTTGCTAATGAAAAACCTCTGAATGTTTTCATAATGTGCAAGTTGGACATTAGAGTACATGGTTCAGAAAACCTAATTAGATAAATCACAATGTTGCATAATTTTAAATGATCAGAAAAATCATTGTGGATATATTGAGAATTCAATGCAAAAATGTAAGAATGGCTTCACAATTAACAAAGTCATTCATTTAGCTTCCGTTAGGCCTAGATGAACGTCAAGTTCTACCTGCATGCACACATACACACACTCGCACAGTAACCTTTTGAGGGTGATAATTGACATCTTTTGAAGAGAAGCTGTGATATTTAATGACTAATGGTTTAAAGTTAATGATTGTCCAGAGGGGGTCTCCAGCAATTAACATGATTCCCCTCTATATCAGACATCTGCTGAGAGAGATCCAGGCTGTTCTGACCTCAGCAGAGGAAATATAGAGATTACTGGCTCCCCAGAGACGCTCTACAATAAGCGTAAAGGTGAAATATTTTAAAGAGCTCATTCATATGTCGATTCACCTGAAAAGTTTTAACACTATTATCAAAACAACCAACCTGACACAGCAACACTGACTTAACCAATGGCATGAGTATGGAGGCAGGACTATCTAGATTGTCTGACCAATCCACTCTTAAAAATCAAAGTTCCAAAATGATCTTTTTGCAATAGCTGCTTTCATACCAGAGCAACCTTTTAATAGTTCCTAGACCTATTGGCGGAAGGTCTTGCTTTTTGGCGTTTTACATTCTTGCATTTTCGTGTAGATGGCGAATCTGTACATTTTCTGAAACAATGACGTCATCAGCCCACATCTCGCCCCTAGTCAGACACCGCTACATCACGTAACAGCAACCAAAACATGAACAAACAACAACAAAAATCCTGTTCAGATCATTTCAAATAGCCTATTTTATCTTTTTTTTTTTTGGTACTATAATATCCAGTCTCTATGGATATGAAGGACTCCATTGACACTGAGGGCTATTTAAGGACATCTCTTTTATTGCTCATCCTCCACCTCCTAATGAACCCAAACTCACTAATAATGATCCTGGGTGTCCTTCAGACCAGGAAGGGCGGCCAGAACCACACACACACACACACACACTCACGATAGCCTTTACTGCAGTGCTGGCTAACTCTCAGACTTTTAAGAGCAGGAGCTAAATTACCCATAATGCTTCAACTGCAGACAGAAAGCATCATGCCCTTGAAAACCGGAGTTGTAATTGAATATAAAATGAAATTAGCTTTTTATAAAGTTCCAGTATTATGCGCAAGAAACAATTAAATATTAATATTATTAATGCCAAGCATGCCAGAGGTGCAGCCTCGATGACTTTCAAATATCCTCTTATTCGCTCTCATTGTGTGCATTTTATGGATCAACCAATCCATGTTAACAATGCAAGAATTAGTCAAAGCAAAAAGCGTGCCACTGCATCAGCGTTGTTTAACATCGCAGCCCTCTCCTAAAGGCGCATAAACAGCCCCACAAACCAGAAAACGTCAGCAAAATTAAGGGCTCTAGTCCCAAATAGTATTTACACCCCTGCTGGAGAGACTCAATTAGTGCTGTCCGTGCAGGAATCAAGCTGGGATGGAATAAGTTAATTGGGATCAATCAGCTCAGAACTCGACCGGTTCCCCAGGGCCGGGCGCCTTAGGCAAGCAGGATCTGACGGCGATTGCTTGAAAGATTTGTTAACCACCGACCGAGTTGTTGGTGATGCGGTTGAGCGGCTCTGACTCAACACAAACTGGAAGAGTGAGGGGGAATTCAATGTCACCCTGTTACTAGAGATGTGCAGAGAATCAGAGAGAGCGATGGGGGTAGGATACAACTTTCAGAAAAATACATGCAAGGGCACTGCTGGATTTAACGGAATAATTCACCTAAAATGAAACTCTTGTCTTTATTCACTCATTTTTACTCTTCTGTGTAACGTAAACTGTGGTTTTTTTAATAATATTGTGCCACATCTTGGGAAAAAGAAGTACTCTTTGACATACTTTTAAAAATAAAAATATTTTACTTTAAAAGAATAATTGAATGCAGTTTTTCAGATGGTTAATTGCATGTTTAATGCAATTAAAAGAAAATGTATTATAAAAAAGTTCACATAGAGCAGCTGTTACTACACAGAGCCGTTGTTACCTGACTAGCTGCGCAAATAAACGCTGATGATGAACGTGGATTTGCGCAGCTAGTTAACAACGGCTCTGTTTAGTAACAGCTGCTCTATATGAAATCACACACCTGATGGAATTTACCGCTGATTAGAGAACTGACGAGATGCGCATTAACGATCGGGCGATCGTGATCGGTGCACCCCTACTTGTGTGTTTTTTATAGAACGTAACCGACACTTAGTCTAGGTGGCACTAGGCAGGCATAATGAAATGTACAAAAAGGCTATGTGTAATGATGAGCCAGAGACGTTCAGATCCAACGCCTATCTGCACTTTCGGAATTCTTTATTTTCTTTTTCTGCTTGTTTGTGAGTTTTGTTACATATATATTTTTTAATTGTTTAATTATTTTAAAATTAATAGTGTACATAATTTAGTTAAAATCGATTCCCTACTTTCATTTTCAATTTTTTTTTTTGGTTGGTCTGATCGATTGTGCAATCGATTTTCGAACGAAAAGTGACAGCCCTATTCTATATTATATACAGTATTATATTCAATTATATGATATTCTATTAAAACCTGTATGTCATATATTTAAATACATTTGTAATTACACAATTGTAATGATGAAGTTGCAGTTTAAAATATTTAACTTTAAATGTAATATTGAATAACACACTACAGTTAAAATTATAATCAGGTACTTTGCTTATGTGCTTTAGCATGTTGGTAATGTGAAAATGAGACATGAAAATAAGTGCACTTCTTAAAGCACAACAAAAGATTGATAAAATTCACCTAATGTATTAGGTATATAATAATTAAATGTACTTTAAAATAAAACTTTAATTTTTACCTTATGTTAGTGTGTTAGGAAACTCTCTTTAAGTGGTCTTTTATTTCATTAATTCTATATTATCTGCAAGTAAAGTTTTTAAATGTATTCTTATAAGATTTTAATACACTACAAATGCATTCAGTACTATTAATCACACTTCTTTGTCATGAAATATATTTTTTAACAGGACAAGGAAAAGTCATACAAGTTCGGAGCGACATGAGGGTGAGCAAATGACTGAATTTGAACTATCCCATAATAATAAATTACGTTTTAAATGAAAAATGTAATCTTGATGGTGACACTTGCTCAGACACACAGCAAATTTATACTCCTCAGTCGACCACAAACCATCAGCTTAATAACACAATAAATTAAATGGACTCATAAAATGGACTCAAACACTTTGTGCAACCTCACTCCTTCAGTACGTCTAAATGAAATCAATATACTGGACGTGGGCCCATGTTCTAATGCAAGGAAAACTAGATTACATTGACTTGTATGTCTCTATAATTAAATAAGGGCCATACTGAGCAGCTGCACACAGTTATTCACTATTCCATTCACTCACAGAGCTTCAGTAAAAGCCTGTGTGTGTATGCAGGCATTTATTGAAATCCTTTTTAACTGACCTTCAACTGCTGCCCGAGCCTAGATCATGTGACTGAAAGGTTCTCGGGATGCATTTTTAATCATTTGTCATTGGATTTTTAATTTAATGAAACAAACAAACCCACGTGTACTCGCAAAAATGGCATAAATGATTTAAAACACTGTGATGGAGCTCTAAGTGTATTTGCAGAGTGAATGGGTTTTAGGTTTGAGACTCACGTCAGGATATTCTTTAACAGGCACATAGAGTTTCTCTTGGAGCTGAACGATGGGGCCGACGGCGTCCGGGAGCTCGGAGCTTCTCTTCTCTGTGCTGCCGTTTAACGTGTCGTTGTACATGTCCTTTCGTACCCTGCTGATCTCTGAAATAAAGAGAAACACAAGCATCATTAGTTAACTAAATCAACCAGGATGCAGACTGGGCAAGAACAGGATTACAGATATAGTGACAGGATATATGTTACATTTCCTTCACCAATGGATTATATGTGCTTTAATATGGCAGTAGAAGAGTGCAAACACTCCTTAAACACTGCTCTTAAAACTAATGAACCATTCAGTATGTTCCGGCATCTATAGTCACACAACGTGGTTTAATAGAGTAGAGCATGAAGCTAGATTAACGTTTTGTTGTTTGACAATATGATAATCAAACAATTTAGGGCTGCACAGGTACATGATTGAGACTACGATTATTAACTAGGGATGGGCGTTTTCCGCAAATATCACATTCGAATATATGAGCTCACAAAAAACGAATATTCAAATATTCGTTTATTTAAATTAAGTTAAATGAGACAGACGTTATTTTTCAGCAACATTTATTGTTTCCGTCATTTTGAACAAGCTTACAATAAGCTTGAACATTACACATCGTGTTTTGTAGCTGAAAACCTTTAACAATGCGTGCAAACAAACAAAAGTACAGATTAAAAGCAAAAAAAAAAAAAAATGTGAACAAAGAAAAAAAAAGTGAACAAAGAAAAAACGTAAAGCAGCCTGCAGCAATTAGGCTATTGTAGAACGCAGCCTACACTTAACCCTGAAACTTTTAAACTGTCAGCAAATCTTTTTTGCTTTTTTTTCTATTGTTTTACATGTTCTTGTTAAGAAATAAGGGCATGTAAACATGATCGGGGGAAAGTCGGCTCCTTAGTCTGTTAACAATAAGGCCGGCTGCGGAGAAAACGCGCTCTGACGGCACAGACATTGGCGGGACTCACAAATAACGGTGTGCTAAGCGAATAAGTTTTGTGAAGCGCTTCGTGTTTTCGTTTCACCACTGAATGGGATCCTCATCTGGTGGAATACATGGCTCCAGCAAGAACTGTTCCCACTCGTCTGGGCTGGACTCTCTGTAATCATCGCTGAAGAACTGGCTCAGCCTTTTCCGACGAGTGGGCATTGCATCCTCTTCATCGTTGGTGGCGGCGGCTGCATCCGCACCACTCGCATCAAGGAAAATGTTCTGATAATGTTCAAAAAGTTTTTTTTTCTTACTTCTCTCATGTTTTCATCGAGAAACCTGAGATGTTTGTGCCGAGGGTCTTGGGCAGACGCGAGAAGAGGAGTTTTCACTGCATTCTCCAAGTTAGTGGTGTTTATTCGTTGCTTGAGAGATGCCGCAACAATGTTCTTGAATTCGGTCACTTTCTGTGATTCTCCACTGCATATTTGAAGTACTGTAGAAGACCGCAGTTCTTGGGTCCGTTCACATATCGCGTCTTTTGCGCGCTCAAGTTCGTTATTTCCAATGTATGCGCGCTCATACGACCCCTAATTCATTCATTAATAATATCTTCAAATATGCCATGGAGAATCACAGAAAGTGACCAAATTAGGTTTTATTGTGAACCAGACGCAGAGTTTTGTTTTTTACAAATTGCATGGTGAATAATGAACACTTCAGGCTCACAGTATTTTCACATCACAAATGTTTTTGGCAGCTGTTGCAAATGTAACAGTATAAAACTAAACTAATGAAACACAGTAAACAAGTAACACAGTAACAACTTATATGACTTATTTATATATTTATTTAATATTTATTGCATTATTTGTATATTTTATGTATAGTTCAAGTTGCAATTTATTTCTGTGATGTAAAGCTGAATTTTCAGCATCATTACTCCAGTCTTCAATGTCACATGATCCTTCAGAAATATTTCTAATATTGCATTCAAATTATTATTATTTTTTCAATGTTTCCTTCAGGGCTCTTTGATTAACAGAAAGTTTCAAAGAATTTGGTTATATATGCAAATACTTATACTTTTTCTCTCTTTTTTAGCAACAACAGAAATCTTTACTGTCAGTTTTGATCCATTTAATATGCTTTTGCTAAAAATCCAAAAACCCAACTTTCAAACTATTTATTTATTTATTTATTTTGTTTGTTTGTTTTGTATACCATTATAATAATGACATGAAAATATTACTATACTAATAAAAACGTTTAATATAACTGGTTCTTTTAAAAAGAACTCAAGTAAGAACTCTTTCAAAGAATAGCTAACTGTTTCTACGAGCAGCAGAGCATAAGCAGAACACGACTTAATATGGAGATAAGTCACGTGCTACATTGTTGTTTTCACACACCACGTTGAACATGAGAGCTACTGCTTTAACTATAATTTTTAAGCAGTAGCAATACATAAGATTTAAACACTTCAAATCACAATATTTGACCAAAACATGCAGCCTTAAATCAGATGTTAGCTTTAGATCACCACCCACATAAGAACCACAGTATAAAGAGACTCCAGACTCCAGGCTGACATCAGTTTGGCCAGCATTAGTCTCAGCTCAGGATGGACAGTTAGTACATTTCAACAAGACAAGCAAATAACACCTCTGCAAGAACAGAGAAGAAAGAAAGAGACAAGACGTGGGCTAAAAGAGCTTCTCTGTCTTTGAACAGCTGTAAAACCACAAAAGATCTTTCTAAGAGGATATGACTATCTTCTGAATAACCTCAGGAGACATATATATCCATTTTGCCAGGAGGTGCTGGTGAGAACTGCCTCTCCACAGCAACCAGCTTTGCTCTTTTTTCCAATGTACCATATAGAGCCGCAGAAGCAGAAGAGTCTTTCTGCTATTGTTGATTAATAATAAAGGAAGCTCCGGTGACAGGTGATATTTTGGACCACAGACGTCAACCTGCTGTATACGAAGCAGGTCATCTCTGCACATTAAACGACAATGAAAGAAAGCATTTTAAAAGAAAAAAAATACACATTGGAGGAGAACGAGGGAAGACGAAGAACAGGTAATCACTGTTATTACATGTGATCCTTCCTTCACTAAATAAAGTAAGTAATAACTGTCCTTTTCTGAAACCGTCCTTTATTATTTCTGAGGAAAAACACAAGAATGAGGAACGAGAGAGAGAGAGAGAGCCAGTGAGTCAGAGAGGAAGTGAGGGCTCTAATATGGTGGGGAAGACAATTAAAACAACCAAGTCTGTTAATATTTCATATAAGACATTAAATATCCCAGTCCCAAGCTGCTGCCACTGTTGTGTAATTCTATTACTGGATGAAGAATCCTCTGGTGCAATTCTCCGAGGCAAATTGAAGAGGTCGGTTTGAGGGAGAGATGTAATTACAATGATATCGCACACTCCGCACACTCACAACAAGGACACACAGAATGTACACCATTGTGTCCTTTCTCAATTGCAGTATGGTGTAAATTTGACACTTCTTGTGAGGTCATGGGGAATCTTTCTTGAAATTGTAATTACACCTAATGTGAACAATTAGAAAAACACGCACTTGACACGGCAGATGTGCTTTAGGGTCCTCATTAAGAAAACATGCAGTTTTAAGAGCCCGTAATGTTTCCTGTCATTGTTTTTATTTTAAATCCGAAAGCTTTATTTGTTTGTGAACATTAGTCATGAATATTTTTGGTGTGTTTTCTTGAAGCGGTACATGCATATGTCTTCAAAAACATTAGCTTTGCCAACTTTTAACCCTATAAAACCTGGCATATGAAATATTAGTCTGAAAAATCAAATTTATTTTTATGGAATAGTTGATGGAATCTTTAGATAAAATATATCAGAGAACATCTAAAAAATAAAATGTGGCATTTTATGGCTCATACAGTAAGATGAAGGAGAATATGAAGCTGTCACTGAGGAGGAAAAACACCTTGATTTTCTTCAGAGGTCCAAACTGAGCAAAAATATGAAATGTGGTGCAGCTGCTGATATTTATAGGGCCACAACATGAAAATCTTTAATCTAAATCAATGAGATATTTACTATTTATAGATATTTAAATGTTTAGTGTAGTTTTTATTGTGGGGCAAAACATAATTCAATGCAATATAATGATGATTAACAAAAATGCATTGCATTTGATACTCACATTTTAATATGATTTTTAAAAGTGATGTATGGATAATCAAGTATAAGTTGCTTCACTCCAGTAAATGTATTCTTACATTGATTTTTTTTAAAATTCAGTACAAAGCAAAAGCAAAAGACATGTGAAACTTGACCTGAAGGTGAAAATTTTTACAATTATACTAAAACCCCATTTACCCATTTACCATCATGTTGATCATTTAATGGCTGCGTCTCAAATATGATACAGAAGGCTAAGAATATATTACATGACCTCAAAGCTAATACACGTGAACCGAAAGCCACAAAACTCCAAGTTTGATTTAATGTGGTCTAAGCAATCTAGAAAATATTCAGACACTTTTCCATAATAATAGCCTGTGGACCGAGGCTGCCATGGACAGACATTTATCTGTTAAACGTCTGTTTAATGGTGGTCTGTGCTCATCTCAATAAATCACAGCTTAAAAAAGCCCTGTTGATGGCTATAAGTGAGGCAGAGACTCCGGGCTTTATGGCAATGTTGTTATCAAAAGTGATTTAAGCTTTTTGCATTGACATCGAAGGCCACTGCCAAGAAAGACAGTGGCATTGAGAGAGTTTCCTCTGAGGAAAGAGTGATGGCTACAGCATCTAAACACTGGAGCTGATGTGGAAGTGTGCGCAGGGATGGCCATGGATCTGTGAAAATGGATGTAATTAATGGAGTATGAGCAGACCAGTTACTTTCCATTAACTTAGCAGGGAAAGCAATTTATGTACATAAATAGAAACTTGCATCCATAAAACACAGTAGTAAAAAAAGGTGAAAATACACTGCTGACATACTCTGTTGTAGGCGATGAAATGTATAGAGATGCTGCAATTAATCTTAAACTTATCCAATGCTATACATCCAAATGAGTCAAAACAATACAAGCCTAAGATATGAAAAACAACAGCAACTTTAGAATACCTTTTCTGTCATGAATAATTACAAAAAAAAAAAGAATTCTAGTAATTTCTCTTAATAACAAGAAACTGATAAAAAAAATATTAACTAATGACTCAAGTGTTACTGGATCCTTCTCAAGGAATTATTAGCCTATGGAACTGTATTCTGAAGTAAAGATTGTGTTAACCCACTAGTAATGACTCAAGTATTACCAAATCCTTCATTATGAATTACTACACAAAACTGTACAAAAAATCTCAAAAGCATAACTTTAGTCATTACTAGGGAGTTATCATTGATTTTCATTTCTGTTCCAGATAACTACTTATTCCTGTTCTGTCATTTATGAATAACTACACAGGAACAGATGAGTATTAACATTCTGCTAACTACTAGTAACTAACAAGAAATTATGATTGTGTGGCTCAGTACTCAGTACAGTAATCAGTACTTTTTTTTTTAATACATCCTATTTAAGTAACTATATACAGTTTTATCGTTAATGTGAAAAAATACATAGTGTATACTTTATTGGTAACACTTTATTTTAAGCACCAATTATTACTATTGTAATAATGCATATTACTAGAGTATTTGCTTATAAAGCAAATATTATAAAGCCTTAATCTGCATAATATTTTAGATCCCTTAAACCTTCCCCATACCTAAACTTAACATCTACCTTATTAACTATTAATACGCAGCAAATTAGAAATTTGTTCGGGGACAATTCTAAGTTAATAGTAAATATTTGTTCCCTATTCAAAAGTGTTACCAATTCATTCTACAGTGAAGATCATGGGAACCCACTAATAATGACTCAAGTTTGATCAGATTATTAATAACTTGGAATGTGATAACTCTATAGTGAAGGCATTGTAAGCTTTTAAAGTTTATTTGTACAGTTTTGGATTATAATTACTAATAAATATCTGGTAACACTTGAGTCATTACTAACGGGTTACCATGAGATTCACTTCAGAATACTGTTAATAGTTTCTTTAGAAGGACGTAGTAACACTTGACTCAATACTTTAAAAAATATGTTAATCATAATTTCTTGTTAATAGCAGAAACTAGAATGTTAGGTAACACTTTATTTTATGGTCTCTTAACTAGTTGCTTATTAGCATGCATATTATTAAAACATTAGCCATTTATTAGTTGTAATTAAGCACATATTAATGTCTTTTTCTACATGATTTAATTCTATATCCCTAATCCTACCAAATACCTAAACAGTAACAACAACCTTACTAATTATTAATAATCAGCAAATTAGGAATGTATTGATTGAAAATTCCTAGTTATTGGTGAATAAGTCTACCGAATGTTAATATTGTAACTCATTTGTTCCTGCAATTTATTAATTAATGACTGAACAATATTTTGAAGTGTTACCAAAGAACAAACAAACAAACCAAACTGTAAAGTGCAACAAGACTAGTTCGTTGAGTAAAATTAATCAGTAAATTAATTAGATACATAGAAAAATAATAATACACTTTTTGTTTACACAAAAAAAGACACTTATTTTCATTTGATGATTGCTTTTTTTCCCCCTTTTTTTCAACATTACTGATGCAAACAAAAGACAAGTCTATTCCTAACAAATGGATAAATAAATCAAGCTCAGTGCAACATCTGCTTCACATTATATATCATTAAAACAAGCTTCAAAACAGTAATACTTTGTAAATCTGACTGATGGGCATTTGAAGGTGTTTTATATAATCATAGATAAAGACACACCTGTGACCGAGCATCATTTGAATTCTGCATTAATGCAGTACAAAAAATGCTCTCATTGAATTCGACAATGCCATCTACACTGGAAGTGAGAGGACTTCAGTTTTCTGCTTGCTATCAGACTTTTGCTGAATGTCTACCAGTTGACTCATTTCTATTGTTGCATTGTATATACAGTCATCCAACTAGTCCTATTGTATCACATTATTCATAACACTGGAGAGTGTCGCAAATTAAATGACGCACACACACATGCATACACACTATACCGTACGTGTAGACAAGGCTCTGATTGTGATTTCAATGAAAAATTGGCCTTGGCAACAAGTATCTTGTATTGATAATGATAAACACCAGCCAGCCCATCCAGATTCCCACATTAGCATCACAAATATACCCCAAGGCCGTTAAGTCCATATATCCCAGCAGAGATGCCGAGGATTAGCCTCTTCCGCACTGGAGCAGTAAACGCACATCCTCCGCTGGCTCTAACAACTGTGAATTAAGCTCCATTCTCCTCAAGCTTTCAAAGGCTGCTGAGTTTCTCATTCCGCTAACAGCTGTAAAAACCCTGGAAATGCACATAGGAAAATATTTTGTTTCAGACCAGTCAAACTCATTTACCAATGCCAGCAAGAGCACGCTAAGTGATTTAATTATACCGTCTGATCATGTTGGACCATGAGGAGACGTTTATAGATGCTCCCGTCCAAACTCAGAGCGTCTGAAGGCATAAGCAGAGGAGAATGCATGATGTGCTCAGGGCTGTTTTCTTCGTTGGCTGATTAGGGAGGGCTGTCCGGTGGTCAGATCAGGCCCCAGATCCGAGGATGATTAAACTGTCAGTGGTGATTTATGGACAGCGTTATTACAGCGTTTTAAAAGGGTTTTTTAGTGATTTGTCAGCTTTCTTGCCCTCAGAATTCAATCATTTTCCTGCGCCGGCCTCCAGGGCTGAACTTTCTGCACTACTGAGCACGCAACAGCCACCTGCGCACATACTGATACACATTCTGGCACACATTACGAACACAGACCTACACAATCAGCCCATGGTGTGATAGATCCCCTCTGCCTGCCTCCAGAACAGATGTAGAGTATGCACAGAACTTAATTACAGAAAACTGCTGAAGACACCAGCTGAAACCAGCATTGATTTTCAAGCTGCTTTGGCTAGTTTATGCTAGTTAGTGCTGGTTTGATGCTATTTACCTGCAAACTACCTGCAGTTCAACGTGGGTGAAATAGTTCACCCAAAAGTTTTAATCAGCATTTTTTTTCCTAGCCTGCTGAATTTACAACCACATGTTTAAAAAGATGTCTGTCTGTCTGAATTGAAAAATGATGAAAATATGTGAAATAATAAATAACACTTTCTGCTAAATGATCTTTGTAGGCTGCATGCAATAACACAAGGTGACCAATATAGGCATATTTATGAACAAATGAACTGGTTCTTTTAGTTAAATCAAAATCATATTAGTAAACCAGTGTAAATGATTACATAACAAATGATTCTTTTGAGCAAATCAGTCAAAATCGTTCACTGACTGATCTTACTAAATCCTTCATATTTTAATCAGAGGTAGGTAGTAACAAAGTTACATAATCGTTTTGAAAAATTTAGTAGATTTAAAGGTGGGTACTTTTAACTTGCAAAGTTCGAATGGGGAAAATTTTTATCTTTTACATATACTTTTATATATTGCCATATAATACTTTACTCAAATAACTATTAGGATTATTACTTTAACTTGAGTAATTATTTATTTTACTTGAGAACAGTTTTTGGATACCCACCTCTGATTTTCATGTATTACAGGATGAATGAATATATAGTTTTATTTAAAGAAATTAATCCGTTTACTCATAAAGGATGCTTTAAATTGACTAAAAGTGGCAGTAAAGAGATTTAGAATGTTGCACAATAGTTCTATTTTAATTAAATACTGTTCTTTTCTAACTTTATAGTCATAAAAAAACAGAATAAGATTTTTTCTGAAGGATCATGTGACACTAAAGACTGCAGTAAGGATGCTGAAAATTCAGCTTTGCCATCTCAGGGTAAACTTACATTTTAAAACATATTAAAATGATTCCAAATTTAATCATTTTTCACAACATTACTATTTTTACTGTTACATGAAAAAGAATGTAATCAAATCAGTAATCAGTAATCAAACATATCAATAAACACCTAACCGTAATTTTCAAAGGTTTTTAACCATTTAAATGTTGTTCTTATGCAGTCCAAGGAACCTTGTAGCATTCAAAACTAATATAAAACATATGATGTCAAGTCCTGTGAGTCTTTTCAGCAGACCTGCAAAATAGTTCTTGATTCCAGAGTCTAGAAAGGAAAGGACACTCATATGCATCCCTGCGATGCCCAGTCAATACACCCGATCCATCCTCTCTGTCAGTACAACACAATCTGCCTTCCAGATCTCACACAATCACATTCGCCTTTCAGCGCCATTGCAAGCTATTAGCCCAGGGCGAGAGCGAATGACCCTCAACAACCGCTCAAGTCTATCTCGGCAGCCATCTCCAATCGTAATCACAGCTCTGCTCAATCAGAGAATTTCACACCGGCAGCTGCAGCCGTGTGCCTCCGCTGGCCTCGTCAACATCACCGCTGACAGATCGCCGACACCCGGGCTTTCTTAATATAAATCAAACAGCTGGTAAATTACAGGGTCCGACCAGATGACAGTTTCAGCTCAAATGATAGCCACGTGGTGACATCACAAAGCGCTATAGGTGGCAGTGCCTGTGGCAAGGCCTTCATCTGAACAGATGGATGCAGTACAACATCACAGACTCTCGCTGCATGGAGAGACACATGGTGAATGGAAAGAGAGAGAAACAGAAGAGACATTAGAAGAGGAACATATCCACACAAATATAAGCTTAAAGGCAAGTTAAATTGAGAGCAAATGGAGACGTCAGCATAAAAGTGAAGTGTGTCATTTATGCACAGTTTGTAAAATAAAATATGTACTGTATGTTTTGAAACAGGTTCTAAACACTATCTATTAGTCAGGAAACCAGGTAATCAGTGTTATCAATAAGTAAAACTAAAACGTTTACAAATCATTTTTTTTTATTAAACTGAAATAATGCTGGGAAAAATATATAAGTATTATATTAAAAACAAAATGTAAGTGAAAATGATAAATATTACTTTGGCAACTAACTGAAATAAAATAAGTAGAATTACTCAAATAAAACTGAAATAATAATAATTTAAAGCTGAATAGAAATATGTACTTCTACTATTGCTACTAAAACTTGAAAAATGAAAAACAAAAATGGGAATGAATACTGAAAATCTAAAAATAAAAGCTAATTCAAAATAGAATGGTCTAAAAGTAATTCTAATATAACACTGCAGACACACAACCCAAACATACGCTACTGGTTGAGCCAACGTTGCCTGTTCTTGTCTCTCTCTATATATAGAATAAATTATTTTTAACATTTCAACATTTTAACACTTTTCACCTTTAAAAGAAAAGGAGTAGTAGTGCCATTAAATGTCTTTCTTTATTCATTTTCTAGCTTTATATTTTTATTATGCACAAACTTAAATAAGTTTAAAAATATATTAATTAATTAATTAATTAAATACTAAACTTTTTATTTTAAAAATATAAAAAAGTGGCCAAGACACCTGCTATTACCTGTCAATCATTTTTTTTTTTTTAGAAATTCCACATGCACTTCAACTTTAAATGAAGCTTAAATTAGACATCAATTAAGTCTCTAGAGCAACGAATGACACCAATACAAAAGGAAACCACTGATACTCCACTGGGGCAAAGACGCACACTCAGCAGTAAGAGTAATTGGCTATTGTTGAAGGTGGTCGTAGAGGTGGCTCTGGGCATCATGTAACAGCAAAGAAAAAGTGAGTAGCATGACAGCACAGAAAGAAAGTGATATTACAAAGAAGACACTGAGAATAAAAGCTATACCTGACCCAGCCACAGACATGAGCAAAGCAGGCTTTTACTGACACACTTTCCAGAGCATAAAGAAAGGAGAGAATGAAAAGACAGAGCGATGAGAACATCCTGAAAGACAGAGAGAGCTGGGGTAGATGACATCCTTCTGTGTTTGTAATTACGCGGCTCTGTCAGAGGCGACTGCATCACGAGCGAAGATGGCAGCGAGGAGGGAGAAAGAGGGCGCGCTCTCAAACTGAGATGCCATCTGGGCCTGCGCTCTCCTCGGAATGATAATATTGCCCGGCCCTCCAAAAAACACATACACACCAGCGCTCGGATTAATAGAGAACACATGCCCGCTGGTGTGGATGACACGCAAACAGCAAGACAAGTTGAATGGAATCTTCCGGATTCCTCCAAAGAATGAGACAGCTGAGCTGGATCGCTAAGATAAGACATAAGAGACATGCTAGCAACTGAAAGTGGATGAATGCAACCAACTTGCATTCTGGATTCTGATTGCTCATGAATGAGTCCTGTTAAACATGTACTCAAAAAAGACTCAAAGACAAGCTAAAATGGCATGGTTAGCACTATTGTTTAGGTTTAGGGCAGGGGCAGACTTCCCCATTAGGCAAAGGTAGGCGACTGCCTTGGGGCCCCAAAAGCCAAGGGGCCCCTAAACTGCTTTTCATATACAAGATGCACATTAAGCGCGGACAGGTTGCTGTTTATGGTGTTTATTACCACGACAACCGTCTGCGTGTCCGAGTTGAATGTGCTTCTTGTGTATCCTGCTTGTAGCAAATGAAAATATTATGCATCTGAAGCTGACTGCAGCACGAGCGCGAGGTCTCTCTTTCCCAGTGCGCGTGAATACTTCACTCTCTGCGTCTGCTCTGTTCATCGAGCGGCCGAAAGGAGTTGCACTTTCAGTTAAAACACAGATATGTTGCTCCTCTAACTTTACATGTAAGTATAGCCGAAATCACAACACAGCTATTGTCTTGTCTTATGTGTAGCCTATTTGATTTGATCAGACGAAGGCATGATTATAAATCAGGATTTTTGTGAAGATAAACATCTTGGAAGGGAAAGCTGGTTACTCTTAATGGGTTGCATTTCAGTCACTATTTCATATTCATCCTGTTGTCTGACAACAGAAACAGTAAATCTTTTTTTAAATTTAGCTCCATCAAAATACGGTATGTGGCACAGAGATGCAAACAAATAATAATAATAATAATAATAATAATAATGAATAATAAATTTACGTTTTGCATATTCAGAAGAAGTGAGCTGCCGTCTTGCGAAAATGCAAACAGGTTTGTATAAGTATGTAAATTGCTCAGTGCAAAGACAGAGAAGTTATAGGAACTTAGTATTTCTATGTTTTTTTTTTAAACATCTATGACCTATGAAGCAGGACTAGGCCTTAGTAAAATTAAGGTATTTATGCAACTTTTACAAAAATGCCTTAGAAGAAAATGTTACAGGTGTGCATCTTGACACAGAACAATCACACTGACATAATTTAAAATATGTCAGAGCAATATATTTTCAGTTGAGACAGCTCAAACATGTATTTTAGCCTGGGACTAGCTTAAGCCTTGTCTGTGAAACCATGGGGAAAAGTATTCATTTAACCCTTAAAGACCTAGAACATTTTTGGGGCGCCTGACGTACCTGCACTCTTCTTTGTTTTTCAGACCTATTCTAGCAGTCAGCATCAAGTGCCATATATAGTTATAAACAGGAGAACTTACAGTTTAAGTTTAACTAATTTAAAGTCTCAATTTTCCAGTTGGGTGTTTTTTACTGTGTACTCAAACAGAAACTCCAAAAGTTTGGATATTTTTCTTTAGAAAGTTGTGTCTGGGTGTTTTACACTTCCAAATAAAATTTTGTTTACATATACCATTCCCCAAGCAAGTTATAGCCATTTATTACAATATTGTTATCGATGCTTTTAAATGAAAAACAGGCCTATTTCGTTAACTAACAATAGAGATGTGTCCAAAAACATTTTAATGAGTAAAGAAAATTGAAAGAGTGTTATATGATAATCAAACCAAACAAAACAAGTTTTTTCTTCTTCTGAGAAATATATTTTCAATCTGAGTATGAACAATAAACACAAACTACGAAGCATATAGTAAAAACAACTGCGCAAATTTTCTTCAACAATACAGTGCAAAAGCAGTGCAAATGATTCACAAACTACACACAAAATGAGTGAGAAATATTCAGAGTGCAACAGAAAAAAATAGTGCAAACTATCTTTATGAACTGTGTAATTATATAATGATTTACTTAGTATACATAATATACATAATATAAATGATCGATCCGTTGGCTGTAATATGTGTGAGAATCGATTTTACATCGCCTAGTGACCCAAGACATAAATCCCAGTGCTTTATCAGATATGTACCACTGTTTCATCCTTGGTTTCGATTTGTTTCATGTCAAAGTACTTTGTTGAGTGTTTTTTGTGCTTTTTCAGAGTTTTCTCATGCAAATGTGTTATTGTGTACTTGTATTTATGCACTCCCGACAGACTTTACTTACACTTTGTTTTCATTCATTTTCCAAAGCATTATGTTAAGTAGTAGTTCAAAAGACTACTTATTGGTTTAATATGGAACAGTATGAACCAATCTGGGCACGGGGGTGGGACTAAGCGTCAACAATCATTTCTGTTTGGCTCAGAGGAATGAAAGCATTGGTTTCTTCTGACGAATCAATGTTGTCAAAATGCGATGACGTAATCACGTACACTACGGCGCTTCTGAATGTCCAAATGAGATAATGACTATTTTGCGATAAATCGCAATTATATATTTTAATTGACTGACAACCTTAAGTTAAAATGACTAAAATAAAATGTAGGCTTACGCTGGTAGCTCATCAGTGGACTTTCCTCGTCAATATAGGCTATATTTTTTTACACTTTTCTCATTCTCACTAATTCAAGTTTTTATATGAATGAACCTCTGAAGGGAACTGATTGTCTTCAAAAAGGTTTTGATCGCATTTTACCTGATAAAGTATCATTTATAAGCTGAGCTTCTTTGTTTACAGCCATTACCAGGGAAACCACTATATTTCTGAGGTTCCAAAAGCACCTCCTACTGGCAGAGAATTAATGTGCATTTTCAATAATCCAGTCTGCAGTTTTTGTTCAGACCAAAATGTATAATTTATTTAGTTTTTTGTTAAAACTTGTATCTCAACAGTAAATAAATTATTTTGTGGTCTACAGCATGAAATAATAAAAGTGTCTGCTAAATGAATAAAGGTAAATTAAAGAATCCCATTATAACATGTACATAATAAATGTAGAAACATTGGACACAACAATGTGGCACCATTGTGCAGCGGCAAGTATCACAACATAAAAGGAACCTCAAGGTTGATCTAGGTAAATGTGTGGAAATGTATAGGCATTTCCTAGGGCCTCCAATTCACTAAATCCACCCCTGGTTTAGGGTAGGGTGAAGCGCAAGTAGTAGGCTATGTTATTTCCAAACACAATAAAGAATTAACCTTTTAGTACCACTCACTCGAAACTGCCATCATACATGCATTAACCAACATAATAAAAGGTTGTCACAAATGTTTTTTTTACATGCTATTTAATGGCACTCACTGGACATCCCACTTTAAAACTGCCATGAAACATGATACAACCAACACAATATACTTTTTTCATGACATTGGGCTGCATCTGCTTATATCGCCACATGTCATCGGCCAGAGTTATTATGTGCAGTATTTACAATATGTCTGATTCAACCATTGACGTCTGAATTCGCAAGCTAAAAGAACTTTTGAGTGTCTTTCCAAAGAATCTTATCATGATGCCATAAATAAAGAGTGAGTCAGTAAGTTAACAGTTGGAGAACTGCTAACTCAGTCCTACGCAACAACACATTCTGGCAAATACAGATTGTCGCCAGTCAGGGTTAAACGGCATTCTGGATGTCAGGAGGAAGGTTGTGGGCTTCCTCTCAACCTAACATGCACACTTTTGTGGTTAAGTGTGTGAAAGACTGGAAGTGCACTGACGCAACACTTTGTGTCCTACCGCACCACCGCATCAATGGACAGCGACAGCAGCCACCTGTGCCTGGAGGGAAAAAAAACCCAGATTGCAATGGGGATGCTTCAGTGGTGCAAAGCCCCGCCATGAAAAGGAAGGAGGGGGATATGGTCTGTGCATTACCAGCTCTGGCACAGACCCACTTCAATTAGCTCAGTGTGCTGTGGAAGGACTGAACACACACCAGCTCTCCTGTGCAGAGAACACACTCACTACAAATACACACACAAACACTACTTCACATGCAAATGCAAACGGGTCATTTCTGTTAAGCGGGATATTCTGAGCTCTGTAACTAACTAAAGAATATGATTGTGTTGTAGTTTGAAGAAGTGTTACTACAAAAGCTTTTCTTTTTTTTCTTTTTTTTAACTAAATATGAAACATTTTATTAATTATAACCACTAATAATACACTATACAGTACACTAATGATGGCTTGTTTTGCACACTATAAAACATTATTCACACAAAAATGTTTTAATTCAGATTTCAGCACATGAAAGACATATGAAAACATTGGTTCAAATCAAAGAATAAATTTAAATTATTTAAATTTAATTCTATGTTGACTTAAGGTATTGTGATAAAATAAACTAATGTGATTTCCATTTTTAAATACTGAATTTAATATGTTATCCAGTATATTATGACAGACTGTACTGCATAACAAGAAAGACTCAAACCTACTAAAATACAGCATCTCGTTCCAGGACTTCGCAGTGAGTGGATACTCCATAATGAATTTGCATGTTCATATATTTCTGTGCTTTTGTCCCTTGTGTAAATGCCCTTGTGTGTTAAAAAAACCTAGATCTGTCTACTTGCTCGTAGTATGTAATGATTTCTGCCCTATTTAAAAGTGCAAGGCAGCACCTTCCTTTTCAGAACGCCACTGGTGCCATTTAAATAAACGTAGGGGGGAAGAGGTTTATCCCATCAGCCAGAAAAGGCAGCCCATGGCCTCGGGGCAACTCCGGTGTGTATGTGTGTGTGTGCTGTTTAGGCACATTTATAAAGGAGACAGTATTTGTGTGTATGTGTGTGCTGCCTCAGGAGGTGCTGACACAGAGGAAATGATGGTTCTTAGCAGTGAGTGCTACTAAGCTAATATGAATCTCGATCCTGCTGGGCTTCATACTGAGGCCAGCATATGGGCTACTCTGTCACACAAACACACCTCACAAGCCTCCAGGCTCTTTATCAGAACAACCAAATCCTAACAACTCGCAGCACAAATCATTCTGTATAACTAACCAAGCCTTTAAATTATCCCTCAAAATTCCGCTACACAACTAACTCAGTTGTTCAAAAAGACATTAAAACTTTTGTAAATAACCATCCCAGGCTTTCAATACTACACAAACGGACCCCTTCAAATGTTTGATAACCCCTCACAACTCCAATACACAACTAACTCTACCCTAACCCGTCAAAACTACACTACACTACACAACCAACTAAACTCTTCAATAACTCCTCAAAACTCCACTACACAACTAAGTCAATCATTCGATAACCCCTGTAAACTCCACTACACAACTAATTCAACTCTTCAGTAACATCTTCAAAACTCAACTTCACAACTAACTCAACCCTAACACCTCAAAACTCAACTACGCAACTAACTCAAACCTAACACTTCAAAACTCAACTACACAACTAACTCAACCCTAACACCTCAAAACTCTACTACACAACTAAATCAACCCTTCGATGACCCCTCAAAACTACACTACACAACTCAACTCTTCGATAAACCCTCAAAACTACACTATAAAACTAACTCAATCCTTTCGATAACCTCTGCAATCTCAACTACACAACTGACTCAACTATTTAATAACCCCTCAAAACTCAACTACACAACTAACTCAACCCTAACACCTCAAAACTCAATTAAACAACTAACTCAAACCCTAACACCTCAAAACTCAATTAAACAACTAACTCAAACCTAACACCTCAAAACTCAACTACAAAACTCAACTATTCAATAACCCCTCAAAACTCAACTAAATAACTAACTCAAACATAACATCTCAAAACTCAACTACACAACTAACTCAAACCTAAAACCTCAAGACTCAACTACACAACTAACTAACTATTCAATAACCCCTCAAAACTCAACTAAACAACTAAATATATCCTTCGATAACCCCTGCAAACTCAACTACACAACTAAATCAACTCTTCAATAACTCCTCAAAACTCAACTAAACAACTAACTCTATCCTTCGATAACCCCTGCAAACTCTACTACACAACTAACTCAACCCTAAAACCTCAAAACTCAACTACACAACTAACTCAACCCCAACACCTCAAAACTCCACTACACAACTAACTCAAACCTAACACCTCAAGACTCAACTACACAACTAACACAACTATTCAATAACTCCTCAAAACTCCACTATACAACTAACTCAACCCTAACACCTCAAAACTCAACTAAATAACTAACCCAAACCTAACACCTGCAAACTCTACTACACAACTAACTCAACCCTAAAACCTCAATACTCAACTACACAACTAACTCAACTATTCAATAACCCCTCAAAACTCAACTAAACAACTAACTCTATCCTTCGATAACCCCTGCAAACTCAACTACACAACTGACTCAACTATTCAATAACTCCTCAAAACTCCACTACACAACTAACTCAACCCTAACACCTCAAAACTCAACTACATAACTAACCCAAACCTAACACCTCAAAACTCTGCTACACAACTAACTCAACCCTAACACCTCAAAACTTCACAACACAACTAAGCCAACCCTTTGATAACCCCTAAAAACTCTGTTACACAACTACCTCAAGCATAATTAACACATCAAAGCTCTATTAAACAACGTATTTAAAACTCCATTACACAACTAACTCAACAGTTTGATAAAGCCTAAAACTTCTCTAAAAATAACTCCATTCTAAACAAGGATTATCAAGGCATCACTGAATTAATATATATTACTTAAAAGGACTGAAAAACTGTTTTCTGTGTTCAAAAAACACAGAATAATTCTGTGCAGCTGAGACATTAAATTTGTGTGAAAAACTCAAAACACTCAGGCACTGAGATGAGCACAAGGCTGGTGACTGCGGCTGTCTTTTCAGAGACAGACAAGGTACTCCATACAGTACAGGGACATCAGATGACAGGTACACACAGTCTCAGCTTTTTTCGTATATCAGCTAGCAAATGAAGTGAAGCACAGAACCATGCAAATCCCCTCTCTGCTTTGGCCTTTCTGATTGGCTGTCACCTAATTGTGTTGCACTGTCACGGGACGAGACGGTAAGGAGTTAATAGGTTAATTTAAGAGAAATGAACAGCCACACATATCACATGCTCTTGGATCGGAAGGTCACATTTATGCTGAAAACATGACTTTTTAGTGTCAACATCTTACCCTTTATTAAAAGTTAGATCCATACTGTGTTTTCATTGTGAAACATGATTAAAAACCTACAAAAGTATGACAAAACTCATTACCTTGAAACTGTAAATCTACGGTGTACACGGGCAAGCCCAGATTTAACAAATCAAGGGTGGTTATGGCTTTATTGTGACGATAATATTAACAGGGACATTTTTGGCTGCGTACGGATATTATATAAAAACCTGCAAGAGCCATTAGCCTTTAACAAAGAATTAAAATGCACATTTGGTGTGCAAACGGTATGAGATAAATCACGGTAAGTAGGGAAGGGAATCGATCATTTCTAAGATGGCCTGAATTGCTCTTTATCTATATTAAACAGAAGAGTCTAATGGATGGCACTCTAGATGGTCCCACCGTGTCCTTTAAAAGGCATCTGCTTGGGCCCTAGCCCAGAACATTTGAAAATCATTCAGAAGAGGCTAGATTCAATTAAATATCTCTCCCGTACCTTGAACTTTGTGCTGCTGACGAAAGGTAAACACATCAATCTCCTTTTGCTACCCGAGCAGCAACAATCCTCAAATCTGACCAAGCGTTAACTTCGAATCTAGAGCAGACTGAAAAAATAGCCCAACGACAAGAACAGCAGAGGTCTGAGCAAGACCAACATGCTGACATGGATCTCAGGTGGAAAAAGAGATAACTGGATACTTTTACCATATAACCTCAGTAATGTTTAAGAGATATTTAGAGCAATATCAACTGCTGGTTGACCAATATGGGCTTTCAATAATTTCAATATGATAATGCTGATATTGAGAGTATTCACACTTGTGTGATGTTCTTAAGCAACAAGTAAAGTTTAAAAAACTTATAAAGAATCCAATTGATATTTGAGCTACAGTATTGAGCTATTTAGCACTTTCTAGCACACTTTATGAACAAAATGTTTCACAAAACTGAAGTTTGCTTGGTTTTAAATGATCAGTATCCTGATCAACATGAAGACAAAAAGTACTGTGACACTCGGTTGTCAAAAACCAGTGGATCATGTTCATGGTTAGTTTGAACTATACTTGAGGTTACTCTTACAGAACAACCTGTGAATTTGAGAAGAGCTGATTAAAAGTATGTTGTGCACAGATGCCAATGGTGTCAAAACATTCCTAGTTTAATGAATCCATGGAAATGACTAAAAATGCTGTATAATGCATGCCAGGCCAGTAGTTGCCGATGTCACTTTCTAAAGAAATGTTACATACCTGTGCACATTTGCATTACTCACTTAAGTACTTGCGCATGCCTATAGACAGAAGATGTAATATGCATGTGCACGACGCCACAGTTTTCACAAATTCATATTTTTGCAGTTAACACAGAGACAATAAAATTATTGGTTTCAAAAACCTGCACTTTGAAACCCATTTTCAAAAGTTTGCAATGGCAGGGCCCCAAAATGCTGTTGTTGTGTAAATGAACATCCAAAACATCCAAGGATAAAATTTTTAGTTGAAAATGGTGTTGTGTAAACTGAATGGCCTATCACATAAACAGCCATCTATAAGATAATAACGCAGTCCACATATACAGCAATAGTGACAAACACTGCATTTAAATGCAGGTAAAAGTTAAAAAGTTTTGATTAACATGTAAGATCTCAGGCACCATCTCGCTGGAATATGAATTATTTCAGGTTATAGGATTTCACTCTAAGAGGCAATGGGCAAGGATAAGGAACGACAGGAGACCAAAATCTATTGACATAAACGAGCTCAGATTTTGCCTTTTCATTCAGCCTCTTACTTTGAAATCAATATGACTCTGTCTGTGTAGGTAGATTCTATTCACATTCTCCTCTCACCCAGTCTCCCGGCGAGCCCGTGGCGGGCTGGAGACTTAGTCAGCAGTCTGTGAGAAACAGTTTCAATTACACAGAGTGCTTTTAAAATGAGTGATGTAAATGCATTATAAAGCTCAACGCTGATGTATTCACTAATAATGACGGCATCACAGGAAGCCGGCCATAATAATCCCCAATGATGTATAGAGTAACTGATGGAAGCAGAAATGGAAGTGGGTTGTCATGTGATTGATTTCTCCTTGAAATGAACTGGCGCTGCTTTTGAGTGAGGAGAACTGGGGCACATGACTTTGTGACACGAAGACCCTGTGACCCCTGCGCTCTGGCACATCAAGTACTGTCAGATGACAGTCTCGCTGTGTGTGTTCTTTACTTCTGCTCCAATAAACCTTCAAAGTCATCTTGTGACAGGAAATGATGATGTTCAGAAGATTTAAGGAAGGCCTGCTTACCTGAAATAACACGACCTACACTCTGATGCTAACCTTATTAACCTGTTGTGTCCGTTGAGTGCACAATCACCACCTCTTTTTTTTTTTGGAGCATCTCAAAATATCACTGCGGATATCAATGCAAAGAGCTAATCTTAAGCTAAACTTAATGTCGCTGGCACACAGCAGGTCTCAGAATGTAAGATGAAGTGAAACTCACCTCAGGGATCTGCCTGTGACTGGCTGCAAACATTTTTTTTTTTTTGCTAACAGTAATCAAATTGTAAATAGTCACAATGTAGATGTAGAGGCTATCAGAGTGACAATTAAAGGCTCAAAATGACAACTTGTAAGACATGCCGAATCCAAAATGAGATCTCATAAGTGACTAGATTAGAACGCTCTATATGCCACACAAGACTCAACAATTAGTTAACATGTTGCTAAGCTCTCACAAGGCAATACTCTAACAACCATGAAACACGTACCATGCAAATACTGAGTCCATTAAAAAAAAGAGATTTTATATCGATACCTTTTAGTACTAAAATGTATTTCATTCTTAACAATAAATTATTAAATTAAATTATTAATATTAAGCCATTTTGTGTCTCAAAGATACTCTTGAAAAAACAAAAACCTTGGTTTAAATCTGAAAAAGCAAGTTGTTTCAAAATCAGACAACACTATATCCTGTTATTTTATGCTTAGGAAGGTTCCATAAGCATTTGAGAACCAAAGCATAAGGTATTCATACTTTTCTTAAGATTTTTGAGAATTTGGCCCCAGATCAATCTTATTTGTTAATGAATGGCTAAGTGTGATTTATGATCAGACTCTTTTTTTTATTATTTAATCTGTTTTACTGATTCAATTATATGGTCACAGTGGTTCTTAAGGAGAAAATCACTATGAGCTGTCATTGTATGGAAAAGAGCTGCATGAAGATTTTTCCAAATTTCTATTTAAGTATACATTATGAAATACACTCAGTTGAATGTCCCTGAATTGCACTGAGATGCTTCTGGTGTTGTAAGTCACCTGTATCTCTCTCCATCTCTAGCTCCTAATGAGTGAACTGCTCATTTCCTACTCCTTGAATGCCACAAAGTGAGAGGGATTGTAAAGTATCTCAGAAAGGAAAACTACTTTACAACTAATGACAGAGTCCTAAAGAAGACAATTCTGGGTAAATTGACTTTGACCCCAGTAAAACTCCTCAGGATTAGTTAATTGCTCCAATTAGGTGATGAATGTGAACACTTAGACTAATTGTCAGTGGGGTATGCGCTTCTCCAGTCCTCATGGGATTTTTAAGGAGCCTGAAAGTAAAGCGCCTTGTATTGAAGTTTTAGAAGGCAAAGTCATTAAAATGGGTCCTTGGAGGGTGATTATCATCACATCAGTTTTTTGCTATGTGAATTTGAGTGAAAAATTAATGACCGCTCTTAATGTGCTTGTCCTGTTTAGGTAGCAATAAACCTGCTGTTTTGTATGAGTCCTATTTCCCTGGTTAACTACATGTGTGATAGGATTGTTGTATTTGTCAATGAGGCTTCTCACCGGTGTGTCCTCAGGGTTTTTTTTTTGTCGACCACATTGAGAAATTAAGACCAAATTGGTCGCACTCTAGAGCCCTGCATCTTGTTAATTTATTGTCAACCAATTATTTTTTTCCCTTTTAATCAAATCTTATCTGAAAGTTAGTCATCCCATCATCTTTTGACTATCTGTATAAAGTCAGTGTACAGCCACTTAGGAAAGGTCGTTCTGACTGACATGAAAAGTGACCAATCACAGTCAATTTTTGGTGCTGACATGCCATTTAGAGGCTAAAAACAACAACAACAACAGTCAGCTCGGTCACCAAAGAAATGATCAGAAATGAGAAAGACTTTCTGACAATACAAAACTATAAAGTACTGATTATATTACTGACATTAATGTTTAAAAGTTTGGGGTACAATGTTTTAATGGTTTTGAAAGAAGTCTTTCATGCTAACCAAGGCAGCAATTATTTGATAAAAAACTGTAAAAAAAAAACAAACAAACAAACAAAAAACAGAAATATTGTGAAATATTTTTGCAATTTTAAATAACCTTTTTCTTTTCTAATATATTTTAGAATGTAGTTTATTCTTGTAATGCCAAGTTGAATTTTCCGCATCATTACTCCAGTCTTCAGTCTCATGTGATTCTTCAGGAATCATTCTAATATGCTGATTTGCTGCTCAAATTATCAATGTTGAAAACCTTTGTGCTGCTTATTATTTTTTGGGAATTGTGATTCTTTGATGGATATAAAGTTCAAAAGAACAACATTTATTTTAAATGGAAATCTTCTAGAATATTATAAATGGCTTAACTGTCACTTTACAATTTAAAACATTTTGCAGAACACCGCCCCACCTCAAAAAAAAAAAGAAAAAAAAAAAAATTAGAGATACCAACCTTTTACAAATATCTGTTTTTTGGACATTTAGCACTGAATATTTGCTACTAAGAGCCTCCAACAAAACTAAAAAAAAATTCTTTCAAAGATCTGATGCCACAAAACTGGACATTTTTGGCATGTTAGGTAAATAGTTGTTCCCAGAAGCACTCCGTATCTTGTAAACAGGACTTCTTTTCCAGACAGACTGGTGTACCCAGTAGAACAGCGTCAGCCAATCAGATTTCAGCCAGCTCTTGCCATTTTTCTGTGCAATATGCATCAGACTGTCAGTGTTTGTGGGTGGTTCATTGCCATGCTGTCTGAGGCCTGACATCCTACAACTAAGAATATCTTGAATTTAATTCAGAATGTTTGAACATTGCATTCGAGTGCCTTGAATACTAAATATTATGTACTTCTAGTCACTAAATTGCAGCAGTCAGTTATTTAGAAACCTTTTACGACACCATAAAAGAACAATTTGGTGTACAAACCATGAATGACCATTGAGCTTTACCATGCCTTACAGGCCCACATACATCTCTGTTTCTATTACCGTGTCTATTCAAACAGTAACTAACTCCGTTCTCTATGGATGTCAGCAGCACAACTTTGCCTTATGGGCCTTGTACTGATGGCAGCGGCTGCTCCCCTGATTAAATTCATCATCTTTATTACAGCGCCGAGTGCATGGCCTAGCATGGCTGACTGCTCCTGTTGCCCATTGAGAGCATTCATCTGCACTAACGGGGGCAGGGGTTTATGCTTGGTCTGTGCATCAGCCTGTGAGCATCACGTCTGCTTCACACAAATGCATCGCTCACAGGTGACATGCCAGGGCCGGTCGCACGTCTCATATCTAAAGGCCACTGTATCCTTCAGAGCGAGAAGAAACGGCTCTCTACAACAAAGACTATTGCAAGGGGCTTCAAATAATGTGTATGATATACACTTGCATTTGTTAAAGGATGATTTGTCCAATGAATCAATGGATCCTATTCACATACAGTAACACTGTAATCCTAGCACTTATTTTTGGTTAAACTTTATTTTGATAGTCCACTTTAGACATTCTACTAACTATAAGTAACTTTGCAACTACATGCCAACTGATTATCATTAAGTTGCAACTACATGTCCACTAACTCTCAGAGTAGACTGTTATAGGTTTAGGGTTAGCAGAATAAGTCGACATATGCTTGCAAAGTTTTCTTACTCAGTATGTTGTATGTTGTGGACCCATCAAAATAAAGTGTTAGAAGATATTTAGCATACAGTCTACTAATACTCTAATGACTGCTAGTTGACATGTAGTTGCAAAGTTTAACTGCAGAAATGAGGGTACATTAGAAATGCATTTATATAATTTTAGTTTGTAACTAGCAAAAAAACAATAAACATATATATATATATACATATATATATACACACACACACATATATATATAGTACTGTGCAAAAGTCTTAGGTCACTAGTATTTTCACCAACAAAAAATGGTTATTTCTATGTTTTGCTGTAGTGTGTCAGTCTGGATTATATTTTTTGCATGGCAAATCATTGCGAACCCACTGGAAATATACATTGGTAATATATGTTGAAGGTGAATTAAACAATTTTCCCAATCAGTGAACTGACTAAAAATATATCGCTCAAAATGTTTAGTACACAAGTTCACATTTACATTTTACATATAAGTACATATTTGCTTCAGCACAAGCTCTAAATCCCCTTTGGATTACTTAATTAATAACAAAATGTAATGTTTAATACAAAACAGTGAGCAGAAATAGAGGCGAATTTGGTGATTTATTTATTTTTTTGATATTTCAAAATACAATTAATCATGTCCCCTGACCTGCATGCAATTCTTTATTTTAAGGGATTTTCCTGTCACTAAAGCAATTCAAGGTTAGTTAATTGGAGGATTTTCTCAGCAGTTAATTCAAATAATTTTATAGAAAAGCAACCCTAGTTTTAAATGTTATCTGCCATTCAAATAGTTTTTTTTTCATCCAAAGTGTCAGACAGTAGTCTACTAGCTACAAGGACAGTCCCCATGGAGAAACCCAGGGTAAAGTGAAGTGCTCTAGGGCACAATAACAATAAAGGATCCCAGACACTCCATCAGTATACGGTGCCCTCTGTGCCTGGCTCTACACCTACTAAATGAGCACCATCCCAAATGTTCATAAGGGAAAAAAGAGATTACTTTATTTATAAATTGGCATTATTGCAATTTATGAGAGAATATAACAGTTTGTCTATATTTCTAGTTTGAGTAGATTACAGTAATCTAGAGTAATTTACAAAAATTAACAGCGCTCTCATAGTGATAATGACAGCAATTGCCTAAAATCCAAAGTGCTCCCAAGCTACTGCTTGCATCCGATTATGTGATATTACAAACGAGAGTGTAAAATGAATGCACATTATGAGATGGATGCAAGCCGACACAATCGCACACATTCACACACTCTCATCCAAACAGAGCCAGATTTGTTGGATATTACAACACCCCACAGGGAATATCACACATGCGGTCTCACACAGCTACTGAGCGATCGCTTGCCTCGATTATTGAAGATGCCACAGATTTTCAACACTTTCAGTTCATTTCTCCATTTTCATTCTCATAGATCCGTGCAGAAAAGAGTTTCATGTATGATCAATGTAGCAGTCCAGCATTAGCGGAAGACCATAATTTGCGTTCTCTGCATCGTTCTAGGACAGAATAGAGCTGAGCTCTGCAAAAGCTGATGATTTAGCCTTGCTTTGGTGATGGTTCCACTGTAGCGACAAAGCTTCTGAAATTACAAAGGAATATATATAGAGAGAGATGTTGAAGCACGCAGTCTGTGAGTTGCAGTACTGTAGCACGACAACAGGACATTCATTTCTCTATGAATCCAGAGAAGCACATTTTCTGATCTCATAACCACCAAAGATCAAGACCAATTGCAATTAGTTTTCTAAAAGGCATCAGAGGCATACATTGACATACTCCTAACATGCAGATCTGAGCAGTATGTCCTGTTTATCGGAGGTTAGGGCTCAGTTCTGCAATGGTTCAATAGAGGAAGTGAAACCGACTGCTCAGTTCACTATCCTGAGCACAAGATTAACTCGCTGTCTCAGTCTGACGGAGTGTGTGCTCCCATGACAGCGTTATTAATTCAGATTGGCACAAGCTAGACTGTGACAAACCCATAATGTGTGGTGGAGGAAACGACTCTAACTGGCATATTACTCAAAAGGATTGCATTAAACAGCATGACACATATATACGCCAGATTCTCACCAACTCTCTGTATAAAAATCTGTGAAAACTCACAACGTGAGTCATACTTCGCAAGTGAAACGCAGAATATTCATGTTGGCAGGTAAGATCAGCTGCAACGCTCTGATTAAATGGGTAATGTAACAGGCGAACATCATCAGCTTTATCCAGAGAAGAAAGCTAGTTTCGACCAAAGGGAAAGGCTGTAAATGTGAGTGACAAGAAATAAACAAGAAAGCGACTGTGAAACTGCTGCAATTCACAAAGCACAGTGTAAAGCCAGGCCGCAGGCCCTCCCGGGGGGGGTATGATGGTGTCCGAAATGCAAGTTTAACAGGATAGTGTGTAAAAGACACGTTTTGATGGATTTCTAAAGTGACAAATAAGAATTTTTCTGATTATAGTCTAAAAATGAAACTGACATTTTAAAATTACATCACAGAGGAGAAATTAGGCTTACGTCACTCCGCTGTGATTTGCAGATGAATACGATCCTCGGGTGTTTAATTGTGGATGCCAAGGGACTGGAATGGCATGCTGGGCGCAGATGATTCACCGGCGGAAAACAGTTATTTAGGACTGTGTGTCAGCGATTATTAACCTACCAACCTTCCTAACTTGAGCGAGGGAGGGTGGCAGCGTTCAAAGATTTCAAAAATATAACGACACCCTCTCCCTCATACTGTAATGAGAAAGTAATGATGAGTAATGAGTCGGTAATGTAGAGTAATGTGTGTAATGATGGAGAATTATAAACGTAATTTAGAACTTAGGTTTGCTCAAGAGGTTCTAAATTATTACAAGCACATCATGATGTGAAATTACGTTTGCTTTATTTGACAACTGTTTTTTTCAACAGGTTTTCAATTGGCAGGGAAATTCCGTAAAGCAAAAGAAATGAAAATGCATGTGTTAAATAGGCAAGAATATTACAAAACAAAAGAACAATGAAAATCAGTCTACAATGACAGAATGGCCTCTGCGATCAGGAATAAAAGGAACTTACTGTAAGAAGGTGGTTAGAGAGGGCTCTCTATAACAGGCGTCATTTAGATAGATAGATAGATAGATAGATAGATAGATAGATAGATAGATAGATAGATAGATAGATAGATAGATAGATAGATAGATAGATAGATAGATAGATTTAATTTGCATTAAAGGCCCAAGGCTCTATATAAAATATGTATAAAACAGTCTGAATGAGAAAAAGAGCACAGTTTTGGGGAAATATCTAAACCTTATTAAGAAGTTTATAAAGTTTACAGCAGGTGATGGGTACAAGGTTTCTAAAAAATACATGCATAAGTACATGCAATTATCACCCTAAACCACAAATTACTGAATGGTCAACTGCTCTAGGACAACAGTTAAACTATGTCATGGTGCACATACTGTATAAAAAGACTATTTTGACAAACTGAGCTTTGTGAATATTGATGTTTTATACTTAGATAAAGCAAAAAAAAAAACTGTTTGAGGCTATTGTTGTGTGTGCTGTTTTACTTAAAAATGTTGGGCTGTTTTTTTTTTTTTATAGCCTATACTTAACTACTGGCTTACACATAGGCTACTGGGCCATTTTGTTGGGTTATTTTGGTAAACAACAGGTCTGGCGCTCACTATTTAAATAGCGCCGGTCCAGAAGAGGTGTGACAGTCAGTTTCTCTCGCTTGTGTAGGCTCACTCACTACGTGATGGTCAACTTTCTCTTTAAGACCAGTCGAACCGATGAGCTACAAAAGCTCAATATCGACTCCAGTTGTAAATTTCTTGAATTCTGCCTGTGTAGACTGGTTAATTTAGAGATTAAATGAGAGGAATTTTACTTAGGCTACGAGTTTTATTATTATAATTGTATTTATTTGTATTTATTATTATTTTATTTATTTTTTTGTCTCAGAGTTAACAACTGTCTTTCAAATATTAGTGAAACTGTAAAATGAACCTATTGCATAACGGTCTTAATCACATACATTTTTTTTATTATTAATATTAATTAATAACCAGCAGAATCACTGTGAAATCATTTCGCAAGCCACAGGTTATCGCCTTGCAACGGAGAAGTAGCGATACCGAATGGGAGCGTAAACTTAAGCATATCTTAAAGCAGAACTAAAAGGCTGTACGAGTGGTATGTTTGGCAAAACAGGGATGAAGATCTGACATCAAAAATGCAACTGACGATGTAAATTTTTACTGTTAACCGCTTTTGCCCTAAGCGCGAACGACCGCGCTCCGTTTCCAGCACAGTTCGGTGCGATTTGACGGGCATTACCTTCGTCGAGAAGCCGTTCGAGGTGGTTGAAGATCCCGCAGAAGTTGGGCAGACTGCTCATCAGTTTCTTATCGTTCATGAGCTGCATCAGATAATCTGGGGTCGGCTTCGGCTTCTCTTTCGTTTCCATTTCCCCCACCATATTCCACAGAAATCACCACCGACGCCCCAAAATAGACGGAAAGAGTCCCAAAATAAATAAAGGCTTGGATATAAATAATAAATAAAGCAAGTGAAGAAGGCAAGTGCCTGACTCGTCCGCGGAAAAGGCTGCTGTCTCTGTCTTTACGCACAATCCGCTGCTGCAATAGGCTGCTACGGCAATTCGGGAGATGACAGATGTTCAGGGCAGCTGATGAAATGCAATTAAATGAACCAAATGAAATATAAACGTGTGGAGAGGGAAGCCAGGTCACCTTTCAGAAACAATTCCCGATAAATCCCACAAGTTTCTCGCAAAGGCGACTCCCGCGTGCCCAGTGCCCCTTTTAAGATTTATTTTAGCGAGAGATTTGTCCTTAACTTCCTCTTGCGGCGAAGAAAATGCACCCTTTCCCCGAGTTCCCCAGAGCTTCCTGTGTCTTGTCCGTCTGTGTATGTGTGCAGCACTATAAACGTCTGTCCCTCCCGTCTCTCACGCGCAATAAAGGCGCTTTCTCAATTAGATTGGCATTCGGTCCTCCGTTACCGACCAGCTCCTCTTGCGCTCTCCCGTCACATGATCACACTGAGTCCCAGCAGCAGAAATCAGACTGTGGGAGGAGAGAGAGAGAGAGAAGAGAAGAGAAGAGAAGAGAGAGAGAGTCTGTAGGCTACATTTAAAAAAACAATTAGCCCATTTTAAACGCGACTCGTTTCTGTAAGATATGCATCTGGCGTATTGCGATGAATGGCTTCACATGAACTATTCCGTAGAGATGCGGTTTTCCCCCTAGTGCGTGCAAACTACAAGTAAACGTGGATGTCTATGCATTCTCCAAAACTCCTTTTCTATACACTTACATGCATCGCTATACACTATACACAGTTATCACAATTTCTGTGTTTTCAACGTGTTTTCGTTTACTCTCCTTCTGAGAAGATATGGTCTGTTTTCATGCATAAAATAAGACATTGGGCGAATTTTGAGCTGCACTTTCATAAAATATGTCCATATCTGCTACTGCATATTCCAAATCTTATAAAAGTCATGCATTTAATAGGTTTCTGTGAGAAACAGACTAAAGCTAAGTTGCTGGATTCGTTTTGTTACACTTTTTATTGTGCGTAAAGAGCAGACCTTCCAGTCTACCAAATATCTCCATTAGGGTTTCATGAAAGAAAAGTATGCTAGTTTGCAACAACATGAAGGCAATTAGGCCTATCATTTAAAAATAAAAAATAAAAAGCAAAATTAAGTTTAATCTCTCTTAAAATTCTACCTCTGCAAGTTCTGTCCCCATTGTTTTGAGGTGTTTGTGAGACCAAGTGTGTATTGTCACATGGGTCTAATATTAAAAGACTCATTTGTCCTCTTTTGGCAAGCTGGATGGGAATAGTAAAGTAGAAGAAGTGAGATTGACTAAACACCGGCACAGATCAGATCGTACCACAATGGTAAAGAAGAAAACAAGGCATTTATCTCAATAGGACAACGTTTTCTGAAAAAAAAAAGAAAAGAAAAAAAATCATTACACAATGTGGATGGAGGCTAATGCTTTGTCAATATGTGACAATACTCAACTAAAGCTAACGCTATGGGAACAACTTCTCCCTCTGGTATAGAGCACTTTTTAATTTACATTCTTGTTGTCCCTGTTGGAGCAGCATAAGAACAGCACAAGCAGAAAGCTATTACAGAGATTTGAAGTTTGTTGTGCTACATTTTCATTCTCATTCTTTGCATTAATGCAGTGCATTCGATTTTGCTAAATAAACGCTATGCCCCAGTACCACACTTTGAAATAGCAAACATGTGCAATTTCAGAGAGAACTGAAGTTATTTTCCCACACATAATTTATGACTGCTTGAATCCCTTCATTCAATCCCTTCATTCAATGTTTATATAAATACTCTAATTGGCCTAATGGTTTTGTCACTTCTTTTGTTATGCAAAGTGGTTCTCATGCATGGTGCTGTTTGGCTTTTAGACACATCCATGAAAGCAATGTTCCAGTCGCCGTTTGACGTTACTTTGGTCCATCACTCCTATTCACGTGAATGAAAAAAAATAATAAGAAGCACGTATAAGAAATAGCCGGAAAACAAAACGAAGGAGAATGTGAAACAACGCACCAGAGGGCTGAGGAGATGAGGGTAGAGAGGGCTGGCGGCCCAGTATCTGACAGCATGGAAACAAACGACCCACCAGAACAGGAAGGGATTGTCCAGGTCCTGCCCAGCACCTTTTCATCCTTTTGTAATGCTGGGGCTTTCACATGCAGATCGTCTTGGACGCAGAGGCCTATGTTAGGGCGCCTTGCCCTCCTGACTACAGAGAAAGGGGTGTATTTACCCCTCACCCCTTCTACAGCGAGAACTGCCCCTCCTCCCTGCGGCTCCCGGCTCTCCCGCTTGCTCTCCAAATGACGGAAGCCTTGTTTGAGAGTAGAGAAATTATTTTAATGAATGCATTCCTTCACACATGCACCCCGAAACCAGGCAAGCTTGTCTCTGTTTGGTTGAACCAGGGAACAAGTGCACTGTCGCTCTCAAACCTTCTCCTTTTATTTCGTTCTGGCCCCCTCTTTTTCACTTGTTCCCTCTCATTCAGATAGTCCAGATCCCCTCATAAACCACCTTCTCTGTTAGTGCATGTAACCAGTATGTGGGTTTGAGCCGAACATGAAAACAGCCTGTAGACTGATGGATCCAGACACAGTCAAGGAAAAGAGGCACCTTCCCTATGGAATGCTAACTTTTGAACATATATGTGAAGAGTAATTTGCCAAAATGACCTCATTAGTGCTCAAAAGTATACTGATCTTATAATATAAACATATGGACTGTTTTAGCGAAATACGAATGGTAACATTCTTAATTCCGTTAAAATCATAGGTTGATTTGATCATATTTCTGAGAAATGAAGCTCATTTACTCATCATACCACAGTTAACACAATTCCCTTAATTTGAGAGTGCATACACACAGAGCAATAAAATAAAGTGTATTTGAATTATGTCATATCTCATACTTCTTAAGCTTTCTCCTCAAATGGTTTATGAAATGTTTATTCATGATTTACAGACAAATAGGAGCTCTGCTATGGAACTTTGCTAGTGTACAGTTCCACTGTCAATATGTTGATATTGCATGTTACTGTGTCTATAAAAATGTACATGCATATTTTACATACTCAGAATAAGCATAACAGCCCTCCAGAGAGCTGAAAACTGTTACCGGAATAGGAGCAGCAGAAGCTTATTTAAATATAATATTGCTTGGATTAACTTAATGATTAACATTTTATAGAAAATATTTAGGAAATCAATGTGATGATGTGTCTTCTATAAATGTGAAGAATCTGTGCAATTATAGTTTTTTGAAGCCAGAGTGCATTACATTTAATTCAGTCATGAATGATTGAATGCATTACTGAAACAACCATGAAACATCAATAATAATTTCCATAACTGAGCTCCAAGGCTCATTTCCAGTGCGAAATGTCTTATCGAACACATTACTAAATTTGATCATGTTCCACAAAATAAATCGGTCATTAGTTCCCATGGCAGCCCTGTGGCTCAGTGTACATTGAACTTCCATGAGCAGATCCCTAGCTGAAAGAATGGGCCACAAAAAGCCGATCAGGTTGTCTCCAAGTTTTTTTGCTGGCCGAGTCTTTTGTAACTTGAATCCGCTGTGGGCTAATTTGACGCGCTGCAGAGATAAAGGGGGGAACTCATGTTAGTTTCAGCATCAGAGGATCGGAATGTGGGCCATTTAATGCAGGAGTCAGACAATTCCTCTTGGACAGACCCACATGCTTAAATGAATAGAAAAGTAATTAACAGAATGCCTTGAATCGCTGGATAAAACAAAATTCAAATCAGAGAGACTGAGATGGAATGATAAAGGAGGCTGGATGGAAAAAAAAAATCTTGTGTGTTATTGAACAGCAAACTATGAAGAGGAGAGGACAAAGCAATAAACAACTACTAACATGAAAATATTATGAACAGAACAGAGATCAAAGTTACAGTTCAAGAGGCCCGATTTCATTCATAACGCTTGACATTTTGAAAAATGTGCAGTTATTAAATTTTGTTGTTTATTAAATCTTACAAGTATTAAGTCCAAATTAAGACAGTGAGCACAATTTATTTATTGTACATGTTCTGTTGATTTTGTTTTTCATTTATTTTCAAATAATATTTGTGTAAAATCTAAAGAAAGTGAATCTTTATGATGCATATTTGAAATCTCAATTAGAATTTGGAGTTAATGTGCAGTCCATTAGCAAAATTTATACAAAATTTTGTGAGTAAAAAAAGGTTTATTGTCAATAGTGCAGTAAAGCATGAAGCACTGCTCACACATAACTCATTTTCAAACAAAGGATCTTTCTGTTGGCCAATGAGGCGAATTTGCATAACCAACTAAAACACTACATTTGGACAGAGAATGTTTTTACTCTTATGCGAAACCTCATATGATGTGAATTTTTATTGAAATGACTGGATTTTTCCTGTTAAATTTTGCAGAGCAACAGTAAATGTAGTCCCAGTCTCAGACGTCATGCCCACGGACTGTTGACTGAACGTCTGGTGCATATCGCACAAAAAATTGGAAATACTTCAGGAGTTTAGAAGCCATCATTGGATTGGATGGATTCTACAGGATTTTCAGGATACGTGTGTTGCATTCTTCAATGTTCAGCCTGGAAACAAAGAACAAACTATCACATGGAAGAAGAAAGCTGTCAACTGGATCAACTGGGTTTTCAAAAGTATGTGAATTATGTAACATTTGCTGCATAGACTCTTTAAAAATATGTTCAAGTTTAACACAGCAGTCTGTTTTTGTGGGGACATTTCCACGACCCTTAAAATGATGCGGCACAAAAAAAAAAATGTGACTGGTCAGGCATTTGGGCTTTTGGGTGGCCATTGGCTATTCAAAGTGGCCAAGGTTCCCAGATCTTCTGCCGTCAGTCTGAAGGTCTGGCTACACAAGACTAAAATTAATGTGACTACATCTTATACTCATTATAGTATTATAATGGATAGGCTGATTACCATTGAAATATAATAAACATTATCCATATGAAAATACCTGAGATGGCTTAAATAACACAGATAAACGATGTACTGTTATAATCGTGTGCTGATTCTCATCACGTTTCATCATACAAAACATTTCTTTCTGCATTTCATTACAGCGACAGCCTTTGTCCATAAATGGGATTTCCTGGAAGGTAAGTTGTTTTATTACTCCTACGAGTCTCAGTTTAACGATCCATAATGGAGCCGGTTCTGGATTGTTATGTCATAACATCGTATGTATACTATTTAATTTTAAACATCACCAGGTATTCTGGTATATTGAGACACCCCTAATTAACACAACAACTGGTATATCGACATATCCCTACCCACCACTGTTATGACACATTTAGGGTGTATCCATCTTTTATAACTTAAAACACATTAAAGGCAAGCGCCAGAAATGTAAAAATAGTTACCATAAATAATTACCCCATTATTTACACATACAAATTTGGAATGACATGAGGGTGAATAAATGAGGATAGAATTTTCATTTGAAAACTGGGTGAACTATTCCTAGAAATCAGTGTTAGGTATCCAATAGTACATTTTAGTGCTCCTACGTGTCAAAACAGATCAAAAGAGCATAAAAAACGCATCTGAGCATACAACACAATCATTCCACTTCAGCTCTTTCACTATTGTCTACAACATGGACAATTTATTGAGTCAACAGGGGATCTCTGGGAGATAGTCCCTTTATGTGAAATGAGTTGCCAGGCATATTTCTTTCACCTCATGAGTCTATTCCTGCTTGATTTTATACCGCGTCCTTTGAGGCTCAATATCATTATTTTTTTTGTTTGATTTAAACCCTGTTCCAGAATGAACCCAGTTGTGTTGATCAAAATATAGATATTTATTAAAATTCAGAAAACCAGTGCTTTTTTAGCATCTTTAGTCCCTATTCAGACAAATATGTCTACATATTCTGCTATAAGGTTTAAATACGAAGCAGATTGAATTTGTGATATAAATAGATCTAAGGCGTGAACAAAACTGACTTGAGTGCATACTTGAGTGTATCGGTGACATCAGATTTGATTTGCCATGTATGAGTAATGTTTCCCACATGCAAAAACTCAGTCTTTAAACACAAAGAGCTAAACTGTTTTCCCTCCACTGAGAGAGGACTTGCCCGGGCTCTTCCCATGACAGAATATGAATGATGAGATAATCTAATGGCGTCAATATGATGCTATTATAGGCTGCCAGTATCCCAGTCTGAATGTGATTTACATTACAATAACATTTTCTTTCTTCCTAGGCCTTATCACATAAAAAAACCAATTTATCCTGCCCTAATGTATTCATGATTATTGATGTCTATAGTTATTGGTTTATTTATCATCATTTATAATCAAATACACTGTAATATATTCTGTGGGCTTCAGTAGCTCTTGTAAATTTGCCACGTTTGTGTTGCTTTTATATATTATCTGGCATTTTCAATAAACGGTTATGCGAGATTTTTGTCTGGCAGACAATAAAACAGATGAAAATATCCAGTTTCTGAAGACCAGAATAAAGAATTCGGGGTGGTCTCTTTTAAATTGTGCCAGTAAACCAGCAGCAACCCTCAAGGTATCAACAGACAGCACCATTTTGAGACAGGATCCTGTTGTATTGAAAATCTGGGTATGCCTTTTGTGTTGCAGGTCAAAATATTTTTTTTCCTCATTAATGTACACACAGCACCCCATATTGACAGAAAAACACAGAATTGTTGAAATTTTTGCAGATTTATTTAAAAAGAAAAACTGAAAAATTACATAGTCCTAAGTATTCAGACCCTGTATTTAGTAGAAGCACCATTTTGATCTAAAACAGCCATGAGTCTTTTTGGGAAAGATGCAACAAGTTTTTCACACCTGGATTTGGGGATCCTTTGCCATTCCTCCTTGCAGTTCCAGTTCTGTAAGTTTGGATGGTAAACATTGGTGGACAGCCATTTTCAGGTCTCTCCAGATATACTTAATTGGGTTTTAGTCAGGGCTCTGGCTGGGCCATTCAAGAACAGTCACGGAGTTGTTGTGAAGCCACTCCTTTGTTATTTTAGCTGTGTGCTTAGGGTCATTGTCTTGTTGGAAGGTGAACCTTTGGCCCAGTCTGAGGTCCTGAGCAATCTGGAGAAGGTTTTTGTCCAGGATATCCCTGTACTTGGCCGCATTCATCATTCCCTCGATTGCAACCAGTCGTCCTGTCCCTGCAGCTGAAAAACACCCCACAACATAATGCTGCCACCACCATGCTTCATTGTTGGGACTGTATTGGACAGGTGATGAGCAGTGCCTGGTTTTCTCCACGCATACCGCTTAGAATTAATGCCAAGAATTTCTATCTTGGTCTCATCAGACCAGAGAATCCTTCAGGTGTTTTTTTAGCAAGCTTCAAGGGGGCTTGCATGTGTCTTGCACTGAGGAGAGGCTTCCATCGGGCCACTCTGCCATAAAGCCCCAACTGGTGGAGGGCTGTAGTGATGGTTGACTTTCTACAACTCCCCCGATAGCTCAGTTTGGCTGGACGGCCAGCTCTGGGAAGGGTTCTGGTTGTCCCAAACGTCTTCCATTTAAGGATTATGGAGGTCACTATGCTCTTAGGAACCTTAAGTGCAGCAGAAATTTTTTTGTAACCTTGACCAGATCTGTGCCTTGCCACAATTCTGTCTTTGAGCTCTTCAGGCAGTTCCTTTGACCTCATTATTCTCATTTGCTCTGACATGCACTGTGAGCTGTAAGGTCTTATATAGACAGGTGTGTGGCTTTCCTAAGCAACTCCAATCAGTATAATCAAACACAGCTGGACTCAAATGAAGGTGAAAAACCATCTCAAGGATGATCAGAAGAAATGGAAATGTCAACAATTCTGTTTTTTTTCTGTCAATATGGGGTGCTGTGTGTACATTAATGAGGGAAAAAATTAACTTGTAGTATGATTTTAGTAAATGGCTGGAATATAACAAAGAATGAAACATTTAAGGGGGTCTGAATACTTTCCCCCCTAAAATAATCAATGTAATAATGAGTTGTGCATCCTTTCCCAAACACATCTGTTGATACTTTGCATGCACATTTACGATCCTAAAAGAGAAAATTTTCAAGAAGAGAACAATTGTTTAAACAGTGTTTGAAGCTATAAATAATGATAAATAATACACGGTCCATTAAAAAACATGACAAGCCAATTCAAGCCAGTTGTGAAAAAAAATAGTGCACACTTATTATGATTATGATATTAATCTGCAGGCAGTGCAAAAACATGGCCTTTGAGGTGTTTTCTTTGAGGTGTCTTTGGAAAGAATCGTCATACAGTCAGATAACACCTAACCTTTCATTTTATTATTAAGAAAAATAATAAGATGTGTGTTCTTGTCGGGGCAGTTCCCTTTTGAAAGCTACAGTCGATACTGCGCTGCTCAGCACATTGGGAAACATCTTAATCGTGACCAGCTGTGAATAATGTGTGTAACACATCGATAGAATTGACCCGGAGGTAATATAGCCTTGGTTGATGACGTCATCAGAGCGTGCCCGCAACACGGGGCTATAAGTAGATAAGCCACAGGTGCATCAACAGGTCTTTTGTCTTCAGATCATTCTGTGCCTGTGTGCGTCAGGAAAATTCTTTCGTCTACTACAGATCTTCGTTAGGATGAGACAACGAAATGGTGAGTGGTGTGTTCCTCCATGCTCCCTTTCCATGTCTGAGCTAGATACACACGATTACTGTTTTGTTTGTTGGGGAAGAGCACGTGATTCTGGCTGTAGAAGGAAGGCGAGTGTGAGCATTGTGAACTGTTCACAGTGAAGAAAATTACTCTCTTTTTGAAGAAAAGCTCTCGCCTGAACTATTTCCATACCGCACCCACATTATAATCGTGGGGCTCTCGTAGGGACCTGCGTGACGAGCAAGCGATGGGTCCGTCCCTTTCGCTTGCTGCATCACCTGATCCACGCATCCCTTCTCGTGATCTCGAAGCGCGCTCCGGTGCTTCTTCAGTTCACGAGGGGGATCACCGGCGAGCGCTTCTCTCAGTTACCGCCCGGAAACGTAGCGGTGCTAAGAGGCTCGCTACCTCTACGGAGATCTCTACAGCAGCTAGTACGGTTGTCCCCTGCTGGTCCGCCGCTTCAGGGCACCGAGCTAGTGGCTCTAGGCGCACGAGGAAGCGTTCGCTGAGCTTCGTCGAGCCACGGATTTGTCTCCCCGTGCGACCAAGCAAACGGCCTGTGCCATCGGCCATTCTATGTCAGCTTTAGTCAGCACGGAGAGGCATCTGTGGCTTAATTTGACGGGCATTGAAGAAGAATTCGTCAGTTCCTTCCTCGCCGCACTCAAGGGGAGGGGCCATCGGCACCGCATTACACGGTGCCTGTCTCTCCTCAGTGCCCTCAGGAGATCGTTCTGCCAACCCTGCCGCTGTTTCAGGGCGCAGCAATCTCCGGCGAGTGCTTCTCTCAGTTACCGCCCGGAAATGTAGGGGTGCTAAGAGGCTCATTACCTCTACGGGGGTCTCTAGAGCAGCAAGTACGGTCATGCCCTGCCGGTCCGCCGCTTTAGGGCATCGAGCTAGTGGCTCTAGGCACACGAGGAAGCGTTCGCCCCTTCCCGTTACCCTCACAAAACCCCTACATCCCCGCCACCTCTCGTGCTGCAGGGGGCAGTGGTTTCCAGAAAAATATTAGATGTTCCAGTGTTTCCTGCCATCATTCAGGACACGGAACATCTAACATCCCGTCAAAAGAAAGTGTTAAAATTGGTACCACTCTCAGAGAGTCTGAAAGTGTGAAAACTTCTGTCAGACATTTCTGTGTCGCTATTAAGCACAGTACAGATAGGGTACAGGATCCAATTTAATCGTCATCTTCTACGTTTCAACGGTGTGGTCTTTACTTCTGTGAAACCGGAGCTGATGCACATACAGTCACAAGAGCTGCAAACTCTTCTGAGCAAAGAGGTCATAGAACAGTGAGTCGGGATATTACAGCAGATACTTCCTGGTTCCCAAAAAAGGGTGGGTGAGTGCGTCCAAACTTAGATCTTTGAGGCTTAAACCATACAGTAAAAGCACTCAAGTTCAAGATGTTAACCATCAAGACGGTCGCAACCCGCTACACAAATTTCTGAGGTTAGCTTTTCTGGAGCGAAGCGTACCAATTTCAGGTTCTTCCATTTGGCCTAGCCTTATCACCCCGCATGTACTCAAAATGCATGGATGCAGTGTTGGCTCTATTATGACTCCAGAGCATTCGCATTTTGAATTACATCAACGATTGGTTAATACTAGCACAATCAGAAGAGATGGTGCTACAACACAGAGAAATCTTGTTAGCTAATCTAGTTTCCCCTAGGGTTGAGACTCAACACCAAGAAACGTGTTCTTTATTCGGCCCAGAAAATGACTTATGTTGGGATCGTTTGGGATTTGATCACGATGTGGGCACAACTGTCTCCTGCTCGAATCGAGACCATTCGGCAGACCATGAGCGAGGTCAGGCTAGGCCAAGATCGCACTGTTCATCAGTACCAAATGATGTTAGGTTTCATGGCCTCAGTATCTACGGTGATTCCTCTGGGGCTGTTGCACATGAGACCGTTTCACTTGTGGCTAAAAGCCAGAGGATTTCAAGAGCCAATCCTCAAAAGCAAATAAAAGTGACACGCCGCAGGCTTCGTACACTATCTCTGTGGCTCAGACCCCGGTTCCTTGCCTTGGGTCCTGCTCTAGGGGTACCGTGTCTTCGCAGACTGCTAACGACGGATGCCTCCCTGATGGGCTGGGGAGCGGTCTTTGTTGGCCATCCAGCTCAAGGGGAATGGGAGGGTCATCAGCTCAATTGGCACATCTATTGCTGCGAGTTGATGGCCGTTTTTCATTTTCTCCATCAATTGAGGGGCTGTCATGTCCTAGTACGGGTGGACAACACAGCAACAGTCTTTTATATAAATCACCAGGGAGGTCTGCGCTCATGCAATCTGAACAGAATAGCGAGGCAGATTTTTCTTTGGGTCTAGGACAAGTTCCTGTCAATCAGGGCTGTTTACATTCTATGTGGGAAGATATTTACTGTCCAGACATACACTACGGATGGGGTAATGGAAACACAGAATGCGTTTCCTCCAGTTTCTCTGCACCCGGGAGTTCTAGCCAGAGTTCGCCAACAAGGGTCTTGCCTCTTGCTGACAGCACCATGTTGGCCGAACAGAGTGTGGTTCTTGGAGATAATATTTCTCCTCGACGGCTCGCCATGAGCAATTCCGGAGAGGAGGGACCTTCTGTTTCAGGCAGAGGGCACAATATTCCATCCCAGGCCCGACCTGTGGAATCTTCATGTTTGGCCCCTGATGGGTACCAATTGAGTACCCACAACACAGGGCTTTTGCAGGATGTTATTGAGACCATTCTAAGTGATAGGGCTTTTTCTCATGGCAATAACTTATTTAAAGAGAATTGGGGATATGCAGGCTCTGTCCATCTCACCATCATGTTTAGACTTTGCCCCAGGAATAGTGAAAGTGATTTTGCATCCTCATCCTGATTACCTGCCTAAGGTTTCATTTTCGGCTGTACATCCGGTCATTCTAGAGGCCTTCTGCCCTCCGCCATTCACAACACTGGAGCAGGAGAAATCTTAGACTGTGTCCAGTCTGTGCTCTTCAGACTTACATCCACCTCACTAACCAGTTGTGTAAGTCAGAGCAACTATTCACCTATTATGGTGGGGGTAACAGAGGAGCAGCTGCCACCAAGCAGACCATGTCTCATTGGGTCAGGGATGCTATTGCTCTTGCTTATGAGGCGTGCGGTCCAGCTTCGCCTATAGGTCTTAGAGCTCACTCCACCAGGGGGGTCGCCTCCTCTAGTGCTTTAGCAAGGGGTGCCCCCTTACAACAGGTTTGTGATGCGGCAGGTTGGTCCTCTCCACACACATTCATAAGATTTTATAGTTTGGATGTTCATGCTACTCCAGGCTCCAGAGGGGTCAAGTAACGAAGTACAAATACTTTGTTACCTTACTTAAGTAGAAATTTGGGGTATCTATACTTTACTTGAGTAATTATTTTTCAGCCAGCTTTTTACTTCTACTCCTTATATTTTCACGCAAGTATCTGTACTTTCAACTCCTTACATTTTAAAAATAGCTTCGTTACTGCTATATCATTTCAGTTTGTTTTCATTCCGGCTTGTCATCATTCAAAAAAAAAAAAAAAACCTATCCAGATAAATCGCGCCATCCGGATGGAGTGAATTTGATTGTGGTTGGATGAGAAGTATAAACATATACCATTCCGACACCCTATTGGTTTGTACGTGATCCATCGCACCTGCACAAGACACAAATAACATCACACTCCAGCAAGGACATAGCCAGTTTTGGGTTCGTTTATCAAAAAATATATTTCTTAAAAGTAGGGTTGGGTATGGAACCGGTATCCGATCGCCTCAGAGTCAGTCCCCATAAATTTCATATCAAACCGGTGTCAGACCGGTCTCCTCCCCATCTTTCAGCGCACTTTTCAATCTGCAGACCACGAGCGGAGCAGCGCAAGCGCACTTAAACACAAACGGAGGACACAAGGTGTTTATCGATAGATTGTTAGAATATCCGTATCTGTGCAGTTCTTTGTCATAAATACAGTTTACACTAGGTCACAAGGGAGCAGTCAGTTTCTCATCTTCTGTAAAGTTTTCGCTGCGTTCACCGCTCACCACTAAACAGCTGTTTCCTCCAGCGAAAATCTAGCCCTTAACACATATGAATGAACACATACTTTAATTACACATATTTAAATATACTTAATTTAATCATACGTAGTTTATGCATACACTACTGTGCAAAAGTCTTAGGCACGTTAGTATTTTCACTTAAAAGAATGGTGTTCGGCCAGTTATTTATATATTTTGCCGTAGTGTGTCAGTATAAAATATCAGTTTAAATTTCCAAACATTCATTTTGCCGTTGTCAGACTGCTTGTGCATTCAAAATCGCAGTAGATTATTATTAAAATTAATGGCAAACTGATATTTCCTTCTGACACACTACAGCAAAAGATATAAATAACTGGCTTAAAACTGGCTTAAAACCCTTTTTTGGGGTGAAAATACTAATGTGCCTAAGACAGTACAGTACTGTATTTTAAAAATGACATTGTTGCTACTTTATAAAGAATGACCATACAGTAATTCACAGAACTGATTAAAGACAGTGACAGACAGCACCCATCTTAACTAAATATCAGAGTGAGTGACAGAGATACAGTAGAAACATAATGTGTGGTCTTGTATTAAATAATGGCCCAGATTGTGAAATACATTTATTAGCCTTAAAGTAAGGGAAGCACAACTTGAGAAATGACAGCATCCAAGGTGAAAGCTATGGATTTATTTTAAATATTTGTAATGTTCTTTAATGTTATCCATAGTTTTTTTGTGGTTCTTTTTTAAAGTATCGGTTCAGGCACCGTTTAGGCACCGGTATCATTTTAAAAGTATCGAAAAGGCACTGGACCCTACTTAAAAGTTATTATTTCTCACTACTGGCTCATTTACCAAATGGGTGCTTTTTCTTCGTCCTCCACAAATTAAGCTACTGTACAGTAGGTAGTCTCCGGTAGCGATACGTTTTAATAAATTATCGTTTGCGATTGACGACGCGATTGACAATGTTGTGATAAGTAGGCTATGCCAACTTTGTAACTCATTACCCCCCGAACACTGGACATAGCAAACGTATGTACCGAATACTGGAAGCTATCAATCAAGAAGGTATCAGGATTATGAGTTATTTTTCATTTTTAGTTTTTGATTAATCACTTGGATTAATCATTCATTTTGACAGCACTATAATGTTTGTTGTAAATAGACAACCATACAAGAGCAATTGTTACTAAGCCTGCACCAATGTTCTTGTCCATTGCCCTCCCAGATTCCTGCAGCTAAGCTTGGAGGTACATTTACATTCCATTAAAGGTTATTGATGACATGCCTCTGAAGTTTGACTTTTTGCACCATAACAATACTTATAAGTAACTAGTCATCATATCTCTCGTCCTTTAATGTATTTGCATTGTACTAAAGTGCGTTCATTTTCAAAGGGCATATATGCGGCTGAAACAGGTAGCCTAGTGCATCCCAAATTTTTCAAAATGAACATTTTAATATAACATTATAGTCATTATAGCCTATGGCCTTTAGAAAAATGTTTTTTTTTTGAGGAGGTGGGGTAGTGCACAATAGGCCTCTGTGGCGCGACCTAAGCTTTTGTTCTTAATGGCATTTTTTTCCTTACATTACTTTTACTTTTATACTTTAAGTAGTTTTCTAAACCAGTACTTTTACACTTTTACTTGAGTAAAAAGCTTAAGTTGATACTTCAACTTCTACAAAAGTATTTTTAAACCCTAGTATCTATACTTCTACTTGAGTAATGAATGCCAATACTTTTGACACCACTGCTGGGCTCTCATGTCCTTGAGTCAACATCACAAGCTAATGTCTGAGGCCTTCTCGTGGTTTTGTAGCACACCTGCACATCTTTAGGGGTCCAGACATTTTCAAGCACGGCGGCGTGGGTATTCTCGTTCCCAATGCGCTTTTGAAAGGGAACGCTCCCGGTTACTTAACTGTAATCTTGTTCCCTGAGAAAGCGGAATGAAATGCTGCGCTGCATTGCCGTGCTGAAGATGTCCCAGGACTGCTTTTCAGACAAAATATCCTGTTGATACACCTGTGGCTTATCTATTTATCCCCGTGTTGCGGGCGCGCTCCGATGACGTCATCAACCGAGGCTATATTACCTCCGGGTCAATTCTATCGACGTGTTACACACATTATTTACAGCTGGTCACGATTAAGACGTTTCCCAATGCGCTGAGCAGCACAGCATCTCGTTCTGCTTTCTCAGGGAACAAGGTTACAGTTAAGTAACTGGGAACGATCTGTGTGTATGTGTGTGTGTGAGTAATGATGTGCATATGCACAGTCAGAGTGGACAGTGACTCTGCGAATCCAGTGCAGACAGACAGTGATTGTCTTCATCTGGGAACACTGTGCTCTATTGTAACCTGCCGGGACCAGGGAGCAGGGAACCAGGACACAAAGACAATTAGTGTACTTCCAGCTCAGAGACATCACCACAGTGGCCTCTCTCAAACAGCCATACACAGATAACAAGGGCTCCTCCCCTGTACCACAACAGAGAAAAATCTGCCACACCACTGATGACCCCAAAGTCATTCAACCACAGGCACGGGTCCAGTGTGCTCCGTGCTGGATGGGCTGAGAAGGAGAAAAATTTGAGATGTATAGAGCTCAGAGGTTGAAACAAACCATTTAAGCTATGGTCTCATAAATAATTGTAGATATTTGTATGTATAAATTGTGGGACAATTTTGGTACTTTTATGTAGACACTAAAATGAACATATTGCCAGCATCTAAAACATAAGCATTATCCATATATATATATATATATATATATATATATATATATATATATATATATATATAAATACAAACCATTAATAAAGGATTCCATTTCTTTATTTAAGTATATTCGATCATTAGGATTTATTGGCTGCTATCGACTTTTACAAACAATTAGAAAAATGGCAAATAACATTGAATTAAAGATGAAAATTTAAAGCAGATATATTTGTTTTGCAGTGTATAAAAATGATCACAAAACTATTTGAGCGTTATATTTCAAGTCTTTAGAAGCCATATGATAGCTCTATGTGAGGGAAAGACTGTAATTTAACTCTTTTCGCACAGATAATTATCCCCATCTGCCATCATACTTCAAGCTTTCATGAAACATTCATAAATTGTTGTCTTTAGCATTATGACACAAGTTAGTGCCAAACTTTATATTATTTTTTTTTTGAATGAGACATGACTACATACTTGTGCTTTTCAGATGTTAATACAGAAACAGTTTCAGTGCACATTCACACAAAAATGTACAGTATGTTACTTACAAATATTATATTTTTTTTACCTAGAGTGTTTCTTGTAACTGGTCCCTGGTTTTATAGCAGTGTACCTATCTATAGTGTTTATAGTATATGTACTGTAGGTCTATCTTTTCAGACATATGCCAGCTTTCTTATTATATACTGTATGACAATCATCAATCCATCCATCCAGCAAAGCCTAGCAAATAGCACAAAGCATCCAATATAATATAATGTCCTAGCAACTACCCAAAACAACATTGAGCTTTTCAAACACTGAGCTTTTAGTTTTTTTTAATAATCACCAGGACACATTTCTCAATACTTGGGTTAGTTTTTCAAAACTCTTAGTTTTGCACAGTTTATTTATTTTTTCTTTCATGACATGTGCGGGGCTCCATAGTAAGCCATTCTTACTGACCTAAAAATACCAACAATGTGCAGCATTATACAATGTTTACAATGTTTTACAAAACAAGAATGATGGCTCTATAATGTTTAGAACTCACTGCAGTACATTACATACTCTATCTTAGCATTACAGTAAAAAAAAAAAAAAACATTCTGAAGTTTCTTATTTTGTATAGATAATAATACAGTTACAAACCCCTATGTTCAGTTCAGCTTTTTTTTTTTAGATCGAGAGTATATTTCAATGTAATGACTTGCTGTTTTAGTTTTGTATGATGTTTTGAACGTGATATTGTCCGTTTTGAAAAGTGTAAATGTACAAACTGGCCTTTAGTTACGTAAAGTTTTGGTGGTAGTTGTTTTTGAGTGAGAAAATAGTTACAGTATATATCATCTGAAAGATCATTGAATGCATTCTGTGCCAAAGCAATGAAAAATTATCCAAAGTTTAGCCCTTACGTAAGTTTAGTGCTTACGGTGTGAAGGGTTTTGAAAAAGTTGCTCATGTGTTAAGAAATGGGTGTTAGTGATTGTAAAAATAACTGTAAAACTACAAATATTTTACATTTAAAATTCAAGTTTTTCAAATTACTTCAAACTCTTAACTAGGCTTTCACAAACTAATATAAAGTTTGTTTTGACAACCCTTTTTATTTTATTTTATTTTAATCTAGTTGCTTGTTATTCAGATCTCTAGCTCTAATTATGATCAATAGTATAGAGCTAAAGATTGTCTATATGCTTTCCCCTATCCTTAGAGCTGTACACCGATCCCTGACCTGCTCCTCCTGTACATACTTCCTCAGTACTGGGCCAGATTTGAGAACAGAGGGATGTTTACACTGCAGCAGACTCTCTATTCATGTCTTTCAGAGCAAACGTCCGCTGTTAGTAAAGCAGACAATACTGTGTGTCTGCAGAGTGCCCTGACTGCCTGAGAGAGGAGCTACTACTGGACTAAACCTGAAGCATTTATGAAATAGTGTGCAAAAACTGCCTCAGGACTTTATATGTGGAACCAAGTAAACAGCCATAATTCTTCTTGATGTCTTAAATGCACAATATATCACTGGCAATTATGCCGCAAGGTTTTGTAGGCTATATAAGGGCACATAGAACATGGAATTACCTACAAGGAAACAAACATAACAGTAAATGTAAAATAACTTTTTTTAGCATGTCACACCATTTTTCATTATGTATATTTTCATTTTTCATTATATATTTTAAATTGATAGTAAATTTCATAATTAATTACAGAGAAACGTGAATTTTTAAATTAGAATTTGGTCCCACTTTATATTAGGTGTCCTTAACTACTATGTACTTACATTGAAATTAATCATTTGAGACACTGCACTTATTATGTACATACATGTTTTTACATTGTACTTATATTATAAAAATGCCTGCTTGTAATTATTTTTATACAAAAAATAGTGAGCTAAATCGTATGCACGATTTACTAATTTGTTCCCTCAATGTACTAAAATGTTCACATGATTACTATTGCATTCCCTCGATTTACTATTTCGTTCACTCGACTTATAAATAGTGCGCACGATTTAATAATTCGCTCCCTCGATTTGCTAAATCATGTGCATGATTTATCAAATCGAGGGAACGCAATAATAAATTGAGGGAACGCAATAGTAAACGTGTGCATGTTTTATTACATTGAGGGAACAAATTAGTAAATTGTGCGCACAATTTATTTATTTTTTCTTGCATTTCATGTGCGGGTCTCCGTACATCTTTAATTCATTTCTTATAATTATATTGCTGAAATATCCCTTATACCTTAACTCATGCTTAAACCTACCCATACCACTAAATCTTTCCCTAACTTTACCCGCGTGCCACCATAGTGGCAAAAGTGTTTTGCAATACAATATGAACAACACAATAATTAATTACTTATTTTTTGATGTAAGTACATAGTAGTTAAGGCACCTAATGTAAAGTGGGACCAATAATTTAAATGTGAAATTTAACATTAGAAATAGAAAGTCTGAGTATGTTGTTAACATTGATTTATGTGTGCTTAAGTTAATTTCCCTCATTGTCCTTCTGTCCTGTCCCAGACTCCATGTTAGTGCGACTGCACAGGTGCAGCGGAGCAGAGAGAATGGGCTCTTTTCCGCTCTTCTCGCATTCCCATCCTAATCCTAGTAATGTGGTATTCCCTCTATCATGCTCCCTGTCCATCCCATGCTGCAAGATGGGGGTTAATCAGGACCATGAGGAACGGAAACATTACGTCTCCATTCTCCAGCCATGGGGCAAGATGACTCAGAGAAGACATAATTCTTTTTTAAGTAGACAATGGTCATCCATCTATATCATGCTTGGAAGTTTTTCCGAACACAAAGAGTGCAAAAAATGTAGGCCGCTGGGTGTGTTTAAAAACAGAAGATTCTATCAGCTGTGTTTAGTCAGATATCTTCTTACATGTCTTGGGTCTTGTGGATCATTAGCTGAATGATTTAACCTATTTTCGTTAGCTAGAAATATAACTTACAGAAAGTAGTCAAAACACATTTCCTACAGTAAATACTGTATATCAAAACGTAATTTATTATTAGTAATATGCATTGCTAAGAACTTAATTAGAACAACTTTAAAGTCGATTTTCTCAACATTTTGATTTGTTTGATTTTCAAAAAGTTGTATCTCTGCCAAATATCGTCCTATCTTAACACATCAGTGGAAAGCTTTTTTATTCAGTGTCTAAATCCCAATTTCACAAAATTGACCCTTATGACAGGTTTTGTGGTCCAGGGTCACATACATGCTTTTTACACTACATTCAAATAATGATAGATTCTATGTACACTATATAAAAAATATCAGTATATTCTTTGCAGTAACTGTAAATAGTAGTTAGATGCTTTTTATGCTTAGTGCAAATAGTGAAGGATATCTGCCCCTCATTGTATACTGTGTTTCTGCTGTAATTTTGTCTATTCCAACTAGACACTTTTAATGTTACCATTTCTGATTGTTGAAATAATCGGCCCCTGCCTGCCTTGCCATGCCCTATCACACGTCTTTGTCCGTTGGCTTTTGGATTACTGCAGAAAATGACCAACAGCTTATATTGTATTAATGTTGAAGCATAAATTCAATCACCAGAAGACTTGTCAGCGAACTACATCACAGTCACACGAATTCAACATCACCAAAAGGTCTTTTAACCTTTCTTTAAAATCCACAAGACAATGTGACTTGCAAGTGTAAACACAGACTAATGAGTGGATGAGTTTCCCTGCTATTTCAGACATTTAACTGAAACCTATTCAAAATTGATTTCAGATCGATGGAACAGATGAGCAAAACCCAATTTCTGGGTTTTAGGACTCATTCCTGCAGCAGTCTGTTCCTGTTTGAAATATACTGACTAATGCTACATAATATGTTATTATGTCAGAAAAGCATGGCCCTATTGGGCAATACCAGAATATTTTGTGAGGTCTGTCTGGCTGCATTTCGGACAAATACCGATATCTTCCCACTAACAAGGAGCATGTCTTCCCATCATTAGACTGAGGTTGTGTAGCTGTGTAGGAATCACATCAGACCTAAAGCAAAAAGTTGCTTTACCAAGCTTATGTGTTGTGTCTTTATCCCACACCAACATCTGCTCAGAATGTTTTGGCTGAAGGAGGAGGAAGACACTGGCTGGGTGGGACAGTGCAGCTGCTCAGAGGCTCTGGCAGGGACTGATACTATAGAGCCCAAAGGATTGAGCAGAATGCTGGGGCGTGGGCTTCAGCAAAAGCTCTGTTCGGTGTAATTGGTCTGGGTGTGATTACGTAGCTGTCATGCTGCCAAGAGGGCTGTGGTCTGGGCCTGGATGTCAAAAGGAGAACGGGTCAGCTCTGCAGCATTGGGAGCTTGAGACCAACTGGAATGCACATCTTGAGTCAGAGTTGGAAATCTGGACTATGCAGTGCTAATCCTAAAATCCCACGCAGGGTTTCTGGAAATATCAAATAGTGCTAGATTATTAGGAGATGTTCAGCTCTTTGGTTTATTTTCTGTTTGAAAACAAATGCATGTTATGTTGTTATTTTGTGTACATTTCCACATTTTAATGCAAGATGAAGTCTAACACAGTACATTCAAAAATTAAACTTCTGTCAGCATTACGATTTTTTTTCTCAGTCATACTTTAGTTTAGGGACTAGTTCTCACTATTAGCTAACAACTAACAATGACTTTAGCCTCAATAAACTTCTAATTCGGTGCTTATAAATATTTAGTAAGGTAGTTGTTAAGTTTAGGTATGGGTGGAATTAGGGATCTAAAATATGGTCATGCAAAATAAGGCATCAATATTTGCTTTATAAGTGCTAATGAACAACCAATATCTTAGTAATATGCATGCCAATAAGCAGCTAGTTAATAGTGAGAATTGGTCACTAAACTTAGGTGTTACCTTTTTTTGAAAAAAGGAGAACATTTTGAAAAGGAGAAATTTTGGGAAAATGTTCACACTGCTCTTTTTTACACACACACACACACACACACACACACACACACACACACACACACACACACAAATCATTGTATCATACAAAGTAGTTCAAAAGACTCATGCCCCACAACAGTTTATGCGAGAAACAGATAAAAACTAAAAAGAAGTTAATTGCTTATCTGGCTCTAATCTAATTCCTGTTTCCCCATATTAAAATTGATGTGTCATATTCAGTTATGAGTAGAAGAAGAAAAAAAAGATTGTTTGGTGCCAGTAACATCAAATCATCTAAACCAGTGTTACATTTAAAATCTGAATAGGTTCTTCGTTTGACCTAATGATTTTCTCACAACAGTTTAAAAAGCATGTTAAATGTGGTATGTGTGAGTATATCAATGCAATCCAGATGTACTAGTACATTTGTTATGTGACCTACGGCATCAACTGTGTTGCTTGCCTGCCATTCATGTCTCCTCACTTGTACACTCATGGGATAATGTCTATAAAATACACAATCCAGAATATCTGCAGTAGAAGGTCATCAACCGTTTCACATTTTGCAAATGGAGTAGATTGCTTATTTTTACAGTACATTTTTGATGTATAGGGTGTGATGTCATATTACAGCCATAGCAGTGTCCATAGAAACAGACTAATGCATGACCCAATATGGATTTGTCCAATCAAAGGAGGCTCCAGGAACAGTTTGAAAACCCGTGATCTAATGCTGCCTTCATGTGCCATCGCAATTATAGTGAGTACAAGTTTCCTAGTTGGAAATTGGACACAAACAGCCTCTCAAATCTTATTTACAACTGGGAAACGCAAAGATAATTTTGTTACACGAGTTTCTGAATTGTGCGGACTATACGTTTTTTAACATGGCGAAGAAGATAGCTATTGGTGTAGTGAATGTTAAGTTTTAATAATTTCTCATTATTCATGCAAAAAAAAAAATATGTTGGATATTATATTGACTAAATATCTTTTATTTGGATTCATAGCTTTTCTTTAAGAAAAAGTAAGAATTAACATGCTGTTCCTAAGTGATTCCTTTCCTTTCTGGCAGCAAAGCACCTAAACTCACCAAACTCATAATAACAACTTAAGAAATTTGTTTTTAATATTTATAAACTCATATATGTATTTGAGCAGAGAGGAGATTTTAAATGAGTTGTTTTATTTAGCCGTCACTTTTGTTTCATTCTGGTATGTAACTCTGCTTTTATGATCAACCCAATTTCTGATGGATAACATAAAATTTTCTTTATTAAATATCCTGTTTTACTCAGAAATGCGTCAGATTATTGAAATAAAATGGATTGCAAATGGCATGATCTCAGCACCAGGATTTGAACTTGCAATCTTTTTTTTTTTTTATGTTGACCCTCTGACAATGCTGTCTCTGCTGATTTACACAGGGCCTAATGTGTTAGCAAGGACTGTGATAAAAAGACTTTGTTCTGGATTGACACACATCGTTCTAACCCTCAAGTCCTTTTAAAAAGATATGTTATTGCTACACAATTTACAACATGTTAAATGGTTATTCATGTCTTTGAAAACCACTGCACACAAGACAGTAAATATATAATGTCACTCACTTGATGGGCCATTGTTCCTCAAGGTTGAGACATTGATGGGCGGATACTGCGGATGACCTTTCTTGGTTCATGAATCCATGGGTGGGTGAAGTACTGGGAGTGAAGTGGCTATTTGTGTCCTGTTGTCCATGGATGCATGCTGTCAGGTGCGCCCTTGTCAAGGCGAGCCAGGTGTGAATAGCCAGAGTAAACTGATGGCCCTGTTGGGGGCTATTGGCTGCATTTACACTGCAGTCCTTGATGTCCAATTCCAATTTGTTGACCACATTTTTTTTCTTTTTTTAAGGTGATGGGTGATCAGATAAGCACTGCAGATGCAGCAGGAGGGATATCAGACAGGTGAGAACCCACACACACATTTAAAGGCCTTGATGAAGAGGTAAACACTTTTCTTTCTTATCCTGTAGGAAGAATGGAGACGCCGAGCTGGAGACTGGTGACAAGGAACTAGACGCTGGTGATCAGAAATAGGAGACTTGGGAGTGTAGATGAACAACAGGTAAGTAGATTTCAGGTAATGCTGGGTACTCACCAAAAGATAATCGGACTGATTTTGGGCCGATTTCCATCCTTCCAACAATCCTAGCTATGTCCCGATTATCTTGATGGTTCTACAGATTATCTTATCTGATTTTTCCTTGGTGTGAGGTGTGATAAGAGTATCTGAACCTGATCGGAAGAACATTGAAGCCGCCCCGATGATGAATATTCAACATGTTTATTATTTACGATCAGAAATACTGATGTGTGGGAGGAACCCCGAGGACAAACGCGCGCACGCTCTGGAGGTTATCACGTGAAACAACGTCACAGGTTACGAATGTAACCATGGTTCCCTGAGAGGGAACGAGACACTGTGTCCTCTGAGGGGACACTATGGGGAACACCTCGTCGTGACCCGTGTCTGAAGCATACTTTGAAAAACGCCAACGTGTTGGCCGGCGACAGCCTCTGACGTCACTACCAGCGCGACTATAAATACGCGCCTGTAGGACCCGTCACTTTATCTTCTTCGTGAAGCTTGCGTCCGAAGCATGGCAGGGAGCTAGAGGACGCAGTGTCTCGTTCCCTCTCAGGGAACCATGGTTACATTCGTAACCTGAGACGTTCCCTGTCAAGGGAACTTCGAACTGCATCCTCTGAGGGGACACTATGGGGAACAGTATACCCACGCCGCCATGCTGAGGGGAGTGCAGACCAGAATCATGGCAAACACTAAGTACCAACTCTACCGCTTCACCGGGAGTCGCCCCTGGGACGGTTCGACGGCTGTCTATAACATTATCCCTTACGGCCAAAGGCCTAAGCTACATACCCAACTTACCTGTAGGGCCCTGGCCCGGGGTAGAGCTGAAGGCTTGAAATCACAAAAGATTACTTTAAAGGGATACGGCTAAGAGCCTAGCACTTTCCTCTACCAAGTCTTTGCCTGTCACACAGGGGCTACTGCTAGCTTTTGCAAAACTTGCCGAAAGAGCTGTCCCAACAGCACTCTAGTAGCGGCGCCCTGTTCTAGATAGGTATCAGAGGATACCTACGTGGAGTGGTGCCCAAGATGAACGGGGCTTTAACCGACTCAAGAAAGGGCACGAAGCAGCCGCGTGAAGCCCTTACCATATAGGATTTTAGAAAGAACGCAGAGTACTAGCGTGCGAACTTACCACAGTGTGGATTTCAGAAAGTGCGCAAAGACTTTCACGTGCACACTTACCATAACATGGATTTACAAATACTGTTCTAAGGAGGGGCTCCCGTGGAACTCTGGTAGAGCAGCTCATAGATGGAATGGCCCGGGAGCAGAGCAATTGGAGGACGGAACGTACAGATGAAGCCGTGGCCGCGCCTGTACCATGGCGTCCAGCCCCCAATGGAGCTGGATGAGTCAGAGGAAGCCAGAGGGGATAGTGCGATGCTCTCTCGAGCCGCAAAAACCGATCCACCCAAGTCTGGCCAACCTCTCCAACTCTGCTTCAACACCTTGGTGCGAAGGCGCCATTCCCCGAGCCTCAGCCCCTGCCTCAGCAGGATGTCTGCTCTCACAGTGCGTCTCAAAACAGTATGTAGTACTGGAGCGCTCTGAAAGAACCGAGGATCAGCCTCCCAAGAGAGGAGGACTCCGAGCTCCGAGCAGCATGCTCATAGGTGACCCTTTCAGAAAAGGGGAGCGCTGCTAAACTACCACGAGAATTGCCCACACAGCCCCCCATGTTGAGGGGGCTTGAGGTGTACAATAAGTACACACAGGTTGGATGAAGCCCAAGGAACACCGGGGCTAATCATCTCAAGAAAGGGAACGAAGCGGAGCACGTAACCATTACCGTACAGGATTTTAGAAAGTGCGCAGAATCTTGCGTGCACACTTACCACTTTACGTGGATTTCAGAAAGTGCGCAAAGCGTTAATGTGCACACTGACCACCATGTGGTTTTGAGAAAGTACACAGGCTTAGCGTGTGTACTGAAAGGTTACCTGACAACCACAGTATGTGGGAGCTCACATTCAGAGAGACCTGTGAAGCCTGCTACCTGATAACCACAATATGTGGGAGTTCACCTACAGAGAGGCCTAGAGAGGCCTACTACCTGTTACCAGATAACCACCTCAAGTGGAAACTGAAAGTAATATGGAACTCGACTCCAGGGAGGCCTGGTGAGGCCTACTACCTGACAACCACAAACCGTGGGAGCTCGCTTTTTAGTGGAAACGCAGTATGTGGGAGCTAAATCTCCAGAGAGACCTGTTGAGGCCTACTACCTGGCAACCACAATATGTGGGAGCTCGCCTTCAGAGAGACCTGGTGAAGCCTACTATCTGAAAACCACAATATGCTATTGAATGGAAACACACAGTATGTGGGAGCTAAATCTCCAGGGAGGCCTGGTGAGGCCTACTACCTGGCAACCACAGTATGTGGGAGCTCGCCTTCAGAGAGACCTGGTGAAGCCTACTATCTGAAAACCACAATATGCTATTTAGTGGAAACGCACAGTATGTGGGAGCTAAATCTCCAGGGAGGCCTGGTGAGTCCTACTACCTGGCAACCACAGTATGTGGGAGCTCACCATCAGAGAGGCCTGATGAAGCCTTCTACCTGATAACCACAATATGTGGGAGTCCACCCAGCCCCTCATGTTGAGGGGAGCGATGCTTGAGGTGTATAACAAATACACACCGGCTGAATGAAGCCCATGGAACCCAGGGCTAATCTGATGATAACAATAATAGATCGCTCTTACCATTTTGGTCGTTTCTCAGATGCATGCTTCAAACAAAACAGTCAATGAAGACGAAGAAGATAAAGTGACGGGTCCTACAGGCGCGTATTTATAGTCGCGCTGGTAGTGACGTCAGAGGCTGTCGCCGGCCAACACGTTGGCGTTTTTCAAAGTATGCTTCAGACACGGGTCACGACGAGGTGTTCCCCATAGTGTCCCCTCAGAGGACGCAGTTTGAAGTTCCCTTGACAGGGAACAATATCCAATCAGAAAGCGAGACGATGGAAGACGGAAGCAGTCAGGGCACAGCACAAAGTGAAATTACATATCCACAACTTCACCCAAACCCTTTTCTTTTTTTTATGAATTTTCTGTGAAAATCATTCCAAACACTATCATTGCAATTTCTTCCTGTATATCATCTGCCATGCTTATTCTGAAGTCTCTGAAATCTGAGATTTCCTGTGTTCACAGTCGAGACTCTGGTTGAAAATCTGTTTGTGTGTGGTGTGCTGTCTTTGTCACATCATGGCACACCACACACTATAGGAGCAAAACAGTTAAATCTAGGATTTTTTTATCCTCATGTTTGTGGTCTATCACATTTTGAGAAACTTATGAGATGTAAAAAATATTTTGGTGTGTACCCAGCATAAGTAACAATCCAAGGAGAATATCTGGTAGGTTTTAGAAAAGACTAGAAAATCTGTGTGTGTGTGGTAAGTCCTTTTAACCAGTGCAGGTTGAATGATAGAGAGCTGGTAATTGTGACAGTACTTCCCCCTCCCGGAAGGTGCGACCTCACACCAAAAAGAATCCAACCAGGGATGGAGAGTGGGCATCCTGGAGCTGTGGCAGTCGACAAACAGGTGAAAAGGGTGGTGTCTGCACTTTAGGACCTCCAGGGTGGCGCTGGCCATTCAGGGGGCCAGGGAGGTGCCGGCCATTCAGGGAGCCAAGGAGGCACTGGTTTGGGTGGGAGGGATTCTGGAGGAGTGGACACTGGAGTGCGCTCTGGAGGAGCGGAGCTGACTGACGCAGGAGGCTTACAAGATGAATGAGGGCTGGACGGGACCAGCGGAGATGAAGGAGGACTGGACAGGACCAGCGGAGATGAAGGAGGGCTGGGCTCCTGGTTGGGCTCTGCGACTTGAGTGGGCTGCTGGCTGAGCTCTGCGACTTGAGTGGGCTCCTGGCTGAGCTCTGCGACTTTAGTGGGCTCCTGGCTTGACTCTGGAGATCATTCGGAAGCGGACTTTGGAGAGCATTCTGGAGCCTTTATTGGGCTGTACTCAGGAGTAGAAGTCAACTCTGGATGGAGTTCAGGGACAGGAGCAAAATCTGGATAATGAATTTAATGTCAGAATTTAAACAGAATTTAATGTCCCATCATTCCACGGTACCTGTTGGGCGAGCTGGAGGATCTCCTCAACATCGACCTCGATCAGGTGGCCATCTTGGTTTATGGAGAGAATTAGTGTGGCCATATCAAAAATGGAGCTCATATTGCTGTTGTCTGTTGTGGACTAGTTTTCTGACACGGGGTACACAGACCAGAGAGACACTGTGACAGTTGCCAGGTCAAACAGTTTTCCTCTTCTCTGAAATTAGTTGTGTGGGGTTGGGGTGCGTCTCTTTAACCCATGCACTAAAAAACAACCTTCCAACATCGTAAAAGCATCCACCTGAGTCTGAGTCAGTCGCTACTATTACTTTTTAAATGATGTAGGATTCACATTGACAGGGAATATCCGATCTGTCCACTTATGGCAGAATCAAATGCACATATCTAATTCATATATGATTTATTCCCACATATGAAAGAGGCTTTAAACAGATATGAGAATATCGGAATCCATGTGCTTACACATTCATTTATAGCTTTATATCCGATCTGTGCCACATGGGAGGAAAAATTTGGAATTTGGTCAACTGACCCATGAAATGTTAATGTGGCCAATGGGTATCAAAAAGACCAGTTTGGCTTTCATAAATTTCCATTCTATTTCAGGCTGGTTAGGCTGAGTTTTGACCCAAATTTCACAGTTCACAAACTTTGATTACTGATTCAATATTGTTTATATGAGATATATCAGGTACAGTACGTGCCAAACTTTTTCAAGGATAAAAAAGGTGTCAATTAATGCTGTAAAACACCAGAGTCAGTCCATACAAAATTACTGCTTGCACACAAATAGATTTTGTATACAAACACTTAAATTACACTCAATTAAGTTCTTACAATAATAAAGTTACAATTACATAATAACATTTCCATTCCAATTTGTTTTATCATTTTATGTTTTTTTAGTAACATTTGATAAACACTATCCAAACAAAAATAAACATTGAAGATCAGTACAAATTATAATGAATACAGTATGTTATATGGTGTATAGGCTATATTTAGCAAAATGCTCCTCTCTAGAGTAAATTTTTCTAGCTGACTAACAAGTTTATGGTGACCAAATTAGGTAAATGTATCGTTACACTGATTGAGTGATTACATGAGACAGGATATTGATTTTGGTAAGTTGTACTCTTTCTTTACACTTTCCTTTGAGTGTTTATTCATGTTAACTGGTAAACTGGTATTGAAAACTGGTATTGAAGAAGAGGAAATCAGTTCACTTACGCAGTTAAACCAAGGCACTACAGCGATCTCTCACTCCACATTAAACAGTGCCAAAACTGCATTTATTGTTTGAATATTATAATAATTTTATATCAAAAGTAACAAATCACAAAGTTTATTGTGATTTATGGGATGAAAGGCACTACAATGTTCCATTTATTAACTGAAAACAGGCCAGAATAATCAATTCTTGGGATTCAAGAATCAATTTCATTTTGTAAAAATCCCAATCGATTGAGAATGAGAATCGATTAAAAATGAGAAATCTATAATTTTTTACCCAGCCCTACTTGTCAGTGTTGGTTTGGTGAAGTTCACCCTGGTGCACCAGCATAGCACTGGGGTTTTTCTGGTGAACTTTGCTGACCAAGGAAATCTTAACATGTTTAAAAAAGTATAACCCTCAGTCAATGGAAATTTTGTATCTTGAAGCTAAGGATCATCTGACACAGTAGCTATCTGAACAGTAGACATAAAGTGAAAGACATGCATTAGATTTTTTAAAAATGTCGAAATTACTTCATACGAATAATGTTGAGTTCAAGTTTAGTCATTTCAACTAAAAATCACAACAAAAATTATTCATTATTAGATTTAGATTTAGGCGACGTTGCTCTTTTAGGAGTACAAACACACAAAAACCATTCAAAATAATCGTTGCTATGAGTCAAATCAGCTTAATTCATGTGCTCTGAATCACCGCAGGAATTATACTGTCATAAACCTGCACGCTATTATGATGCAGATATACACAGACTCTAAGGGATGGCTTCCAATAACAGCATTGTTTGGCTCTGAACAGGCTACCGGCTCTGCCCGTCGAAGCTAATTAGCACAGCGATTCCACATGCTAGCCCAGCGACACGCTATGGAGATGATATTTAAATACCTGGAGGTGAGTGTATAGATGTTCATTTACAAAAGGGTGATACAATCATGACCCGTGGATGAATCAGAACTAGTTTTGATGTTTTCCCCTCGTTGTTGGAGTGGAGCATGCCAATTTGCAGTGTTGACGGCAGTCAGGCTCCTCTTAATGGCTAATGGAGGGGCCTGACAATCATTTACCATACAACAGCTTTGCGTGCTGATTAAAACTCAGTTTGCAGACATGTTTTGCAGTAGCCCTAATTATAGAGAGAACATGTTTGGAATGCTCATTTCAGACAAAAGAACAGGTGGATCATAGATTGTAGAATAAGACCAGAAATATACAAAATGAAAGTATGCAAAGAGCAAAGTCTTGGCTCACGAGACTGTCTACTCTACAACAATAAAATATCACTTTAAAAATCATGATTGTTTAGATTTTTTTTTTTTACTTTTTAACAAAAAGTTACAATTTATTGAGTAAAAATGCTACACTCATTTTAATATGCTGATTTATTATTAATGTTGGAAACAGTTGTGCTGCTTCATGTTTTTTGGAACCTGTGATACTTTTTTTCAGGATTTCCAGGATATATTGTTACAGGTGAGGTAGTGCTAAACGTAAAACAAAGAGAGAGAAGAGGATCTGGAACAAATAAGGAGTTTTCACTGAAGACAAAGGAGGTACAGACTATATTAACAAGATTACATTAAGCATACATTCAACTAACACATCAACAACGATCAACATCTCAATAACGCTAAACATCGACAGTCAACAATCACGGACAAGGGAGAACTAAACAGACCAGGTATTTAAACACACAGGTGATGAGGGAACTGGGGACAGGTGAGGATCAATCAATTAACTAAAACAAGAAAAGGAAGATGACCAAATAAGGAAACCAAAAAAGTTCATAAACGTGACATATTATATTAAGCATCTGAAAAATACAATAAAATATACATAATTGTTATTTTTTTTATATATAGTTTACTTCACTGATTATTTATATTTATTCCAATCAATGAACCAACCAAAAGAACAAAAAATATTAAAATAAAAATAGAAATAAAATATCACATTAGTTTTGAAAATATTTCATACATTTTCAAGAAAAGTTTCAATTTATTGACTAAAAATATTATGTGATGTAAGCAAGTAATAACATATTTTCCTCATAATTTGGTATTATTTTATAGTTATATTATGTATGTATGTATGTATTTTTTGATCATTTAAATAGTCATAATAAACAAACAAACAAGCAAACTGTAAAGTAAAATGAATATATATATATATATATATATATATATATATATATATATATATATATATATATATATTTTTTTTTTTTTTTTTTTTTTTTTTTTTTTGAATACCAAAATTTAGCATTTTTGCAACAAATTAATAGATCTGGTGGAAAAGGAGATGACATACAGTAGGTATGCATGCCGGTAAACCAGATGTGTATTCAGCTTTACATCATCATTTGTTATAAGATGTGTATTCAGCTTTACATCATCATTTGTTATGAAGTCCTGTTATAATTGTATTATTGACTTTTGTGGGACACAACAGGGCATGAAATTGAAGTTGCATAGCTAGTAACATTACCATTAATGCTGTTGTGCAGAATATGTTTTAGGTTACAATAACTTTTTTAAACCATCTCTTAAAAAGCCCTTAAGATATAGTGTAATTCACATCTCATCTGCTCCTAGAGTAAAACACCTCAGAGAGTTGCAGAATGAGGAGAAACGTGAAGATGAAAACCTCCCACAGTACTGTACTCCTGGGAAAACCCTGACTGTTAGCTAGACAATACTGTTCATAGAGTTTTTCTTTTCTTTCAAATTTCTCTTCAAACAGGTGGCTTTTCCCAAAAGACCGTCTATTTATGAAAACTCATTATCCACACATAAGAAAATGCACAAACACGCACACAAATAAACATGCAGGAGTATGTGCACACACACATGATGTCTAAACAACAGGTAACAAATCAGACATCAGTCTCCACACAAAGTGACAGAATAATGTAGTGAGTAACACTTGAGTGAAGTCAGCGACTGTGTGCTAAGAATAGGAGCTGTCATCCACTGTCACCCCTGTGTAGTGCACTGTGTAACCTGTCATCATCACCCTCCAGTGCCGTCCCACAGGACCCAAGCTATGCCTGATCTCTATGAGATCATATTTCCCCATTAACTGTCCTCAAGCAAACACCTACAAAGGGCTTGTGCAATCTCCCTGCGCTGTTCCACACAAGAAGAATCTTTTTCTGTTTAGTCAAGGTCCCGCTCTGTTGATTAAACATCAATGCTGCAGACTTCACAGAAAGGCAGGCTGACACCTCAGAAATACCTGGAAGGAGCAGAGGTATACAATTCTTACCAGTAAAGCAAATCAGATTTTTGTCTCAAATTATATCTTGCTTTAAAGTTGCTATGAAATGGTCTGACGAACACAATTGTAAGTGTAACACAATTGTTTTGGTTTTGACATTTTCTTCTGAAACAAAAATGTGGGGTGGGACATATCGGAGATTGTGTGTACTTTTTTTTGCTTCTTTTTAATAGCCAGTAGCCTTACATCAAGCTGGTCAAATTTATGTTTCAGGGCCTGTATTCATAAAGAATCTTAATACAAAAAGTAGCTCCTAGTGACAAATTCTAAGAAAATTCTTAGAAATGTGGGCGTTTACTCTTAAAATTAAAGAAAAGATCCTAGTAAAGAAAAAAGTAATTCAGAAAGCATCTTAACCCTTAAAAGAGATCTTAAGGTCAAACTTGTTAGGAGCACAGACGAGGACTTTTAAGAGGCTGAAGAGTTTCTTTAGCAGAGGAGAAAATGGCAGAAAGATGAAGAGGCAGAAGAAATGTGCTGCAGACAATGGATGACAGTGAGTTAATAAGATGCTAAAGATTTGATCGTGCATGGATCATGTTTGTGACTGATCTTATTAGAGACGTGCTAACATCTCCGACACAGCGCAGAAATGCCATAGCGCCAGAAATTAAAGTAATCACTACATTACGATATTTGGCAACTGGGAAAATGCAACAGTGCAATAGTGATGATTTGGGTCTGTCACAACCTTCTGTAAGAAGAGTGATTACACAAACAATTACAGCACTTTCAGAACATCTTATTGTGTCGCAGTTCATTGTTTCCACTAGACATTCCCACCTTGCAGGCTAAAAAAAAACTGCATTTATGAATATAGCAGGCTTATAGGTGCGTACAAGCAGGGGGAATGAACCGTTAACAGTTTGTGCTATACGCTCCTATGTCTGCTTCTTGTCCCTTGCTGTGACACACAGCCCGAATTTTCCTTTAAGAATGGCCTTGTGTTCATCCACTAACTGGGCTAACAGTAAACACTGTTCCTCTGTCCAGTTTGGCTTTCTCGCCCTTCTTGGTTTTGATTCCATATTTGATACATTAAAACCATCATTCAAACCGCCACTTAAATGGGACAGCAATCACTGTAATTGGAAAGAGTGGAAAACTTTTGTCATTCTAGGCCAATCAAATACCTTATAGGAAATTAAAAGCATGATAAATAAAAAAAGGATTTATAAAAAAAATTAAGATGACATTCTGCCAAGTATGGTGACCCATACTCAGAATTCGTGCTCTGCTTTTAACCCATCCAAAGTGCAAACACACAGAGCAGTGAACACACACACACACACCCGGAGCAGTGGGCAGCCATTTGTGCTGCAGCGTCCGGGGAGCAGTTGGGGGTTCAATGCCTAACTCAAGGGCACCTAAGTCATGGTATTGAAGATGGAGAGAGAACTGTACATGCACTCCCCCCACCCACAATTCCTGCCGGCCCGAGGCTCAAACTCACAACCTTTCGATTGGGAGTCAGACTCTCTAACCATTAGGCCACGACTTCCCTATTAAACACATATATAATGTGTGTGTGTGTGTGTGTGTGTGTGTGTGTGTGTGTGTGTTTGTGTGTGTGTGTGTGTGTGTGTGTGTGTGTGTGTGTGTGTGTGTGTGTGTGTGTGTGTGTGTGTGTGTGTGAGAGAGAGAACAGTCAAATAGGAAAAATTACGCATGTAAATTCAAAGTGAGATTTAGAATTGACTTAAAATCACTCTTTTTTTTCCTTGTTGGACAACCAACCAATCACAGTCTTCAAAAGATTGTGTCATACTTAGCAACGGGGTCAACCCCGCCTCCTCACTAAGATGAAAGATTTTGTCTTTTCCTTACTCAGAGTTGCTCTCAGATTGGTCCCGAATCGCTCTTAAGCTAAGACTCCTACGTAAAAGTTTTTAAGATAAATTAAGAGTTTTCTGAGAGGATTCTTAGAATCTTTATGAATACGGGCCCTGCTTGCTATTGTAAGCTGGTTGCAGGTGGTTTTAGGGTGAAGATGCATTTTCATTCCAGACAGCATTTTATTATACAAAGTTGAGTGTACCCCTGGATGCAAGATGATTCATCAACATTTTCGCACAAATAATTTGTGGTCCAGTTTCACCAGAGGAGAAACACTATAAATTTTAAATGTGTGTATTTGCAAAAGGTTACTTATGGCAACTGTAAGCATAGCATATAGAGTAAACAACCTCAGTGTCGACAGACATGGTCTAAGAGTCACAATACTTTTAAATTTATAGAGCAATTTCAAGTAGCATTTTAAGAAATTTGGCGTAATTACTGTAGTTCACCCAAGATCTAAGAAATCCAAGCCCTAAACTTATTTATGTCACAGATGTAGTTTAGAGTTTGACAAAGAAGATGCATAAATCACAGGTACTTTATTTAAATCCACCAACAAACACAGGAGAAATACTTGGACACTACAATGAAACTAAAACCCTTAATACCAGACTAGGGAGAAACTGGGGACTCAAACAGACCAAGCAAACAAACAGAACTAAACAAGCAGCACCTGAACAGAGTACTCAATCAATTAGTAACCATAGAAACAAAAAGGGCAAGAAACAAAGGAGAGCATGAACTAATTATCAAAATAGAAATTTTATTTATTTAACATTTTATCTTACCACTAAGAGTTCTACTAAATAGCAGTAAAAGTTTTTAGCTAAGAGTTTTTTTCTTAAAACCTATTCTCAGAGCTGCTGAGACAAACTTTTACTAAGGAATAGACAGAAGTCTTACGCTAAGAGTAAGGGCGGGGTCGACCTCGTTGCTATGGATGATGTCAGCATACTTACTAACAATGGACAATATTCATAGAAATATTGTAGATCGCAATATTATGTCTGCATATTCAAATAAAGGTTTTAAAATAAAAATGTTAATGACCACATTCAAATAAAAATACAAGTAGGCTATATATTCAGCTAATTGTCAGCCTCATATGAATGCTTCTCATAAACAATTACTCGATATGCATTAGGGCTGCCCTCGACTAAAGATTTTTCTGGTTGACTAGAAGTCATTCATATTAAGCATTAGTCGACTATTAGTCGCACTTTTATTAATAAACCATATAAATCATAATAATGAGCCTTTAATTGCCTACATAGCCTAATAAGCACTCAAGTGCATATAAAAAAGGCTTGCCACAGCACACCAGCAAATATAACAATAAAAACAGCAAGTACACTACACGTCGTAATTTATTGTTAAACTAGTGCTTTCTGTTCTCTGTTTAAGAGATGAAGTCTGCGACACTGACTCATCACAGCAGCACCTGTATGCATGTTTCATACGGATTACATAATGTGAGAATAATTGTTTTCTGTTTGAAATGGTTCATTTAAAAGTTTCAGTCTCTATAGATATATTTTTCATATCTGTAATAATGCAAACATACACAGAGTTTCGAAGTGACGTCTTCAAGTTCACAGAGTCCGAGACTGCATCCTGTCTGCTTTAATTATTTTACAGAAGTGCAACGTTTAGTTGCTATTCTGAGTTCACACGAATAAACGAAGAGTCTTTACAGATACAAAAAATGCTTTACTCTTATCTGTATGACCAAAAATTATGAAGTATTTAAAGAGCAAATGATTGCAGTGGCACCTCCATCTGTCCTGCAGTAGCGTTCAGCTTCCACACTCCGCACAAATATTCACAGTTTTTTCTAGGCTAACATTAGAATGAGCTGCCATGTAAAGTTGCTTCTACATACATATCTCAGATGATAAGCCATATCTGAGGTCGATGTACAGTATGTTAGTTGAGCATATGGATGTCCTTCCCAATGTACTATTATAGACCAGCCGCTAACGATTTGTCCATCATGGACTGTGTGATTAAGGCACTTTATGTGGATTTTTTTTTCTTTCTGTGATTAAGCAACTAATAAAATTTTGTTAATATGTATATAACCAGCCTTTTAATTAGCAGAATAATCATGGCTGATAGTAAGATGTGCAAACATAAAATAAAATCAAACTGGACGCGAGATATATTAATGATATAATCAAACATTTGGTGTTGGGATAACCAATTAAATTTTTTTTTTTCTAAAATGTTTATATTCCGAGGAAGATTGCTGGCAACAGCCTTTTTAGGATATTTCAGATTTGGTCTTTGTGACTTAGGAGTCCTCTTCACTACTCTTAATGTTTCACAGATTTAGGAGCTAATTTTAGCGCTAAAACCCTTTGTGAAAAAATTTAGGAGTCCTAAATTTCGGACTGACATGCCAACTATTTTTAAGATTTTTTCCTAAATCTGCAAGTTAGGAGCCACTATTAGCCTCAAGATGTTTTGTAAAGGCCCTGACCTAGTTTGTACATACAAGGGACTCTGGAAAAACATTCTTTGGACACTGGATTGGTTATGACAGTCTGGTCAATCAAATTATGATTTATGAATCTGTCCAGGCAGAGCCACTCAACCAAAGGACATAGTTACCAGGCAATGGAAACATATACAAGTCATCATCAAGCCCCTTCTGAAAACATGCCTTGAGTGTGTGTTTACTCGAGCAAACTTGATGATAATATCCCAAGAATTCCTCCATGTACTTATACAGAGAATGGCCATTCTGTTGTGTGGTTAGTGGGCAATCCTCAGCCAATCTCTTTGATTCTGCCAAGTCCACCTTTCTTCCTTATATTGCGACCTACCATGTCCCCCTCGGTAGACAGTCAGTGGGCAGACAGCCCACTGTAACTAAATTTCTGTACCTAAAAACTAATGCTAGACCCACCCCCACCCCCCCCAAAAAAACCTCCTGAAAATCACTTTTTATTTATTTGTATCTTTACTCTTTTGTATTTATTTGTGCTGTTGCTTGTAGTTAGAATTTTTGTTTTTTATGTTTTGAAAGTATAGTTTTTACATAAACATAGCACATAATGAAATGTACCGAAACTGTGACTCTAAAACCGTGAAACAAACCGAACCGTGAAAAAGTTGAACTGTTTCACCCCAGTAAGTAACTGTAGCAACTTATTCTCTAAACATAACTTGCGGGGACTCCAGTGGGCATGACAGATAATGACAGATGCATAATATTATATACTGTATTATTATAATATAATTATCATCTATACCATATACACACACATAACACCCCAATAAAACCGTAAACGCGGGCCAATTCGTTCCCAAAATTATCGGATGCCGGAGGTGGGGACTAACTGCCACCTCCACACTATGCTTTTGTCCCCGGAATTGAATTATAATTGGGAGGACCGGATACTCCACCACATCCCCGTGTACGCACCGTACCTTAACCACGCGGCTTGTATCCAATGCACCCGGTTGAATCAGGCTTTGATGGATCAAGGTTTGGTTGCTTCCTGAATCCACCAAGGCCGGATATGTACACCCTTGATACTCACAGGTATTTGGTACTCGCCAGCCTGACCGGGGGTGACCTGTGGGACGTCCGGGACCCGGATCATCGTCCCCACCTCCATCACTGTACACCTGTCCACGAAATGCTCCGGGTCCCCGCAACGCCAACAGGCCAGCCCAGACCTACCCGCTGCCCCAGTGGCAGGGAGTGGATTGGAGAATTGGCGCGGAGAGAGCGGAGAAACGGAAGCACTGTCCCCTCCGGCAGGCACAAGCCCCGCCTCCCTGGGCGGGGCCCTGGGACTCATGAAGTGCCCTTGGTCAAACCACACGAGGACACGAGGAGGGCCGGGTGGACGGGACCTAGGGAGAGGGACAGGGCGAGAGAGAGAGGGGGGAGAGAGAGAAGGAGAGAGAGAGTTAGTAGCTGGGGGTGCGCCGACCCCTGGGCACGCCACCATGTGGTCCTCCGCCAGATGGATTGCCACCGCCCCACGTCGCTGGACCCACTTGGCCGTCTTTTTGGGAAGCCGAGCGATGAACTGCTCCAGCACCACCAGGTCGACAACATGCTCCATGTCGCTTCCCTCGGCTAGTAGCCACTTGCGGCAGGAGTCCCGGAGCTGTTGGGCCATCGCGAAGGGCCGACCGGCCTCGCCCAAGTCCAGGTCCCCAAGTCCGCAAGCGGACGTTATATAGACGCTATATAGACGCTATATAGACGGGCTTTGCATGGCCGCGGCGGCGGTCCTACTTCCTTCCCGGGTTTCGGCACCAGTGTAGTAAGTTCGTGTGGGCAAGGAAGAGGACAAAGGGGTCGGCAGGACTGCTGACGTATTTATTAAACAGAAAATAACTTAAAACTTGCAAACACCAAATGGTGACAGCACTTCCGATTTACTCCTTCCGGTTTCGTTTCCGGCTTCGCGTCAGCAGTCCGTCTCTCTCTCACTTGCTTCCGTCTCCCCTGGCGTTTTATACTCTCTCCACGCCAATTACTTGAACAAGAAACAGGTGATGATAATTTCTGCCCAAACCACTCACTTACCGCTCGTCTCCTGATTCTCTCTCCTTCTGCAGACTTTGCTAAACCACGCCCCCCCTGCCACAGCCATAATACAGTGGTTCCCAACCACGTTACAGAAGGCCCCTCAACACTGCACATTTTGCATCGCTGCTTTGTCTGACACACTCAGTTCAGGTCTTGGAGTACCTACTAATGAGCTGATGCTCTGAATCAGGTCTGTTTGATTAAGGTCACTTGGAAAACATGCAGTGTTGGGGGGCCTCCAGGAATGTGGCTGGGAACCACTTGCCATAATATGTTTGCTGATATTTCAGAAACATGCTAAGTTATCATACATGTTTCTCTGAAAACAATGGTGCAGCCAGTTATTCTGCCTTGAAATGTGCACTCTTGTGTTGGAATATCTGTTTTTGTTTTGGCCTTTGTGACTCCGCCCACTGTTAATTTAGCCATTAAAATTTTGACCCCCTGGGCTGCCAGTTGGTGAAAGACACAGCGTATTGAAGCCATGGAAGGCAGAAAATGAACTGGATAAGTATTTTCAGATATAACCTGACCTTAAAAAAGCCTTGGCATCCATCTGTTTTCTTGGCAAAGCTGTCCATTCTATTGGTCTTCTCTAGTAGCTTGACCTGAGTAATGGCAAAAGAACTATGGCATCTTTAAAATTACCGGAGTTATCGGTTCATGACTGCAAATAATTATTATTCAGATTATTATAGTAATTTTAAATCATGTTAACATGCACTATATAATTGGTGTACATTTTACTCCTGGAGGCCATACAAGCAGTTCATTCTGTTAGCAGCTTTCCTCACAACATTTTTTTTTCCTAGATAGAGCTGAATGAAAATGTCATCTGAGAACTACTGCACCATTTTTGATCCCTGTCACTGTTGATGTTTAATTTATTGCTGGTTCCCTTACACGTTTATGCACATGCAGTCTTTAAACATGCTGCTGATTTTAACACGCTATATAGATTTATGTGTATTTAAAAGGAATGAAAGATCTAAAATGTTCTACATGTTTGCATAGTTATTGTGCTCAAGAGCATTATATTTTTAAGACCACATAACATTAGCAAAAAACTTCAGTATGCTCCCAACGGTTGCTTGCAACCTTTAAAGAAGTCGTCTACCAGCTTTTTTCTTGAATGTGTTTATGGGGGGCACTGTAACAAGTGCATGCTTTGTTAAAAAAAAAAAACATTATTTTTCACATATTTTACCTTTATTGTACACTGCTTTTCCATTCTTCTAAAAGTGGTCTGTTGACTTCCTGGTTCCAATGGGCTAAGATTGGTTAGCTGGCCCAGTGTATTGTGAATTGCTAACCATGTAATGCACATTGTTAGGAAACGTCATGCCTCTTACCATAACAGGTAGTTGCATGCGTTCCCGGAGTAAATATATTTTTGAGTTTGATGGATAAGTATGAATTAGCACTTTGCGGAAAACAATAAAATAAAACTCGATCAAACAATTTTAATTATGGCTATTCAAATGGCAGGTATAGCTATTGTTTATACAATTCAGATGTTTAAAACTGTGATTGCTTATCAGAACAGATTTAATATCCCCCTCCTCGCGTCTTCTACATTTCTATTTTTCTTTCATTCCCTCTTATTCAATGTTTTCCTGTTTGGTTTTTACTAATTAGGAGTGGAAAGACTCTAGATGCAGAGACAGGCAAAGCTAAATATAAAACAGTCTATGAGACATTTCATAAAGTCATTTGGTCCTGTGAATATTGACTATCATTTAATCGGCATCACTCACACAAAACAGATGAACATGAGTTTGCATGAAAGATGAAAAAAAGGGTCACACTGTGTTGCACAGAAACAAAAGAAATGACAGAATAGTTATTGCAAGCAGGGTGGATTACAGAAGAATAATGATAGTTTTGTCCACAAACTGAGGAGGTTAATAAGAAAGGAGAATATATGAAGGCACCACACATGTCTTCATTAGCACGTCATATTTATAACACCATCCGGCAGCTAATACTTTAGGTAACAATCCTTTTTCCCACACATTTGCTGCACCTGGATAATTCTGGGTATTTAGATCAAGGTCATTGCAGAATCTGGTGGAATCTTATATAGTTGATTATATGTGTTATGTAAGTGTGGTGAAGGAAAGTTGATTAACATGCTAAGAATGTTCACATGTATATGATCGCTGCTATAATTACAGGTGTGTGGTCGTATGTTTGCGTGTGGTCTATTTTTGCCAGCTGTGAATTTCGCACCTCATCTTCAACAAGGGGTTTACACGTTGATTTCAGTTGTGATTCCCACAAGGTCCCAGCGCCCTTGTCACAAACCGTAATGGGAAACAGATGGCTGTTAATCTAAAAGGGTGAAGGCGCAAGAGGGCAGAACGACACCAGGCTATGATCTATGAAATGCTGCACAACAAGAAATTGACTTCTTGATTATGGTGGCAAATGTTTTATATTTCTTGGAGACCTGATTTAGCGAAACTTTCCTGATTGGTTGAGATTCTTATCTCCTCCAGGCTCATTGGAGATACGTGCCTCTACCTACAGTTTTGGAAAACCCAAAAAACATACATACTGTAAGTATGAGTAGCTGCAGGTGCCAGAAAAGTCACCACAAGCATGTATTTTCAATGAGCCTGGGTTATTCTTATCCATATGCTCACCAAATGTAGTGTAGCTGTGACCCCTGAATAGACAGAAAGTCGCTCATAAAAATGTATCATCAACATTTTGATGTCCTCCTCAAATGAGCAGTTTGGCTCTAAATTATCCAAACTAACTCATCAGATTTTTATTACTGAGATGATTAAAGTTCCCCATCTAATGTTGTTAATGCATGGAAATTAAGTAGTATTATATACTCCTTTTCACAGCTCAGAAACTCTCTATTTGAGGATTAAAATCAGACAGAGAGAAATTTAAAGTTAAAGGCTTTATAGAAATTAAAAGTTAAAGGCTTTATAGACAGTATCTGTGGCATGCTGTTGATTACCACAGAAAATAATTTAGATTTTCACCCTTGGTTTGTAAAAACATAAAAACTACATTAACATTAATGGAGGTCTATGGGCAAAGTATTTTAAAAGGATAATAAACATAAATATGGAGCTTACTTTGTAAATTACTTGTATTAATAGTTTCATACTATATTGTTATTGTTATGTTATTTGAGCATTCAAAATTGTTCAATTATCTGTCTGAATATACATTACAATTTTGGTTGGTGAAGTTTGCTTTATATGTAAAGTATGCTATGGTAAGTGCGAATGTTACCTGCTTACATGATTGTGAAAGGAGAATTTTGTTACATATTGAGGGGACTGAAAAAAAAATATTTTTTTTCTTCAATGCAGAAGTAAACCTATGGGTGAGACTTCCGGTTCATTAGCTGCTATAGGTAAATAACAAGAAGAATAACAACGTGCAGTAAATGCTAAAACAGTTTGCACTACAAAATATATATATATATATATATATATATATATATATATATATATATATATATATATATATGACAAGACACACCAACTTTCAATATCAAGCAGCAAAACAAACTGTTTTGTTCAGCTAAAAATAGCTGGACGAAGTGGACGCAGATGAGACTGGAAGCCAGACCCATAGGATTTACAAATGGCTGCCACCATTTTTACGACAAGAAAAAGGTGGATAGATAATGGGGAAGTATCATTCTTCAGCAATGTTCAAGTTCAAATAAGGTCTACTGTCAGCATCTGTGGTGTGCTGTTGATATAATAATTTTATTTTGATTAAATACTGAAATAGAAACATTGCTTAATAGAAACAATTTTTTTCATTAACATTTTTTTGTACTGGAGTGACCGTTCTTCAGAATTTTCATCAGCAAATAGTATAGCAAAAATTTAACTATTCACATAGCTAAATGTATCTGAAGCAATTTTGCTACATATTCAGACTTTTTTATTCAACTGTATAGTAAAGTAAATGTCTAGAAATCACAGTTGGCGAACAACATTGCAGATACTCTAATGTAGATTATTGGTTCAGACAGACACGCTCTGATTGACGTTGTAGAAGCAACCGCTGCACGTCTAATTGCTTTCCTGTGATGCGTAGGAAAGTTATCATGGAAACGCTTCTCTCTAATTTAAATTAAATGTTTATTGGGTGCTTTACATTTTTAATCTCCAACCTGCTGTAGCACACAAGATTTACACTTTGTAAGTGACAGAAATCTAGAAAGATGAAGTGTGAATGATAGATTTGCAGTATGTGCCTTTGAGCTGATATAACCGTGTATGTTTTTGCAGCATTTAGTGAGGCCTTTGTGTTTCTTCAGTTTGAAAGTTCCATCATTATGTGACACTGAAGTTTTTGGCACGTTTGAATGTTAGGCTAGATTGTGAAAGAGATTAGTGCTAGCGCTAGCTGAAGCAATTTTCCTCTGACGTACGTGGAAATCAGAGCTTTTCAATAGTTTGAGTTCAGGGTTCAAGGGCAGATCAGGGCCACATCTCTTAACCGTGGGTCACTTACAGCTCTCTCATTTAGTTGATGAGCCCTGCCCCCTCCTCTCTGAATCTTAGCCGCTAGCACTGTTAATGAAGGGCCTCTTTAGCCCTGCGCCGCTTAATGAAGGGCCTTCCCATCGTTGCCTCTCCTCCAGTGAATAACTGTATCATGACAGCCACTTTTCCAAGCGGTGGCTTAACAGAGTTAAAGTTTAAGCACTCAAGTAGAATTAGCTCAGTCTCAAAAGAGTGACTTTGCCTCTTTTCTCTGTCAATTGGAAAGGGTAGAGCCGTACTTTTGAATGCTTTTAATTAGCACTAATGGCTTTGTTTTGTTGGATCAGTTTGGAGATTGGTTTGAATAAGTGTCTCAGAAGACCTGCCTGCATTGTTCTGTACTTGTGGAGCTGGTGGTGTTTTGATTAGAGCACTCTGTAACATTTTTTTTTTTTTTTTTTATTGAGATAGCATAAACAGCTATAGTGGTTTTTAAAATAAACCCCCATCCACTGATGCATTTAAGTATTTTGCATCTGTGTTTTCCTTTCATTTTGCTGCAGATGCGAAATGTTGTTTTTAGAAGTGCACAGTGTATATGCGTTTGTCTTTTGACTTTGCTTACTCAGAAGAATGCAGATATGTAATTAGACCCCTACAGGGCAGACAAATGACAGGGCTTTGGTTCCGCTTATGTAATGATGACCCAGACAGCAACATAGTATTGGCCCAGATCCAATCCATACCTGGCCTATGTGAAATCCATGCAGGCCAGATGTGGGCTGGATCTGGGCTGACACTGGTTGCTGTCTGGGGATACTCTGTTCTGGATTTCAAAGGACGAGGGGTCACCCTACCTAGGCTCTATCCACCAACACATCTTAAGCACACAAGATTAGCATTCAGATTAGCCCAAATATTTAATAAACGAACAAGCAAATACGAAGGATCTCAAGAATCTCCAGACACTCTATATACCCAGATTCCCTGTGGGTTTGAGCATTAAATATCACACACTTGTGCAAATATGGAATAATTGGTATGTGCTGATTAATTTTGCAAACGCCTGCTTGTACGAGTCAGGTTAAATTTCAAAATTTTCACACCAAACTTTGTGCACTTTTCTCACTGAAACCATACATCCATTCTCCAAATCATTTGTCCTGTGTAGGGCTCCAGGGACTGTGGAACCTATCCTCTCATCTTGGTCTGAAAGCAGGGAAAAACCCTGGACTGATGGCCAGTAAGCTGGTATTCCCCAAGTCTCCTATCCAAGTACTAACCAGGTCAAATCTCACTTGGCTTCCTGATATCGGGCATGCCTATGGTTTGTACAATATAAACGTATCTCTCTGCATCAGTACACCAGAACCACTTATTCTCAATGGAACCAGTGCAGATTAAAACATTCTTTAAACAATATCATTAACAAGAGCTTTAAAATACTCAGATTTAGAAGTAAAGAAGAAGTTAAAATTCACCATAAATATGCGTCCAAAGAAACTGATGACTGAAAAAGAAAACAATGTCAAATAGGGACTTGAATGCAGGTTCTGAGCATACAGTAGACTGTACGACATGTGTGGAATTTATGTGGATGAAATTATCAGAGAAGTCCAGCATACATCAGGGAATTGAGGTTTCACCAGAAGATTGAGTGATCTGAGGGATTCCTATGATTTCTGGTATGTTTCAAAAGAGTGGGGACTAGTTTGATAGCCAGAATAATTGACAGTGATGAAGTTGACACATTTAAGGAATCCATCTTATTTTAACTTGAATGTGTTACTTGAATGTGTGAGGCTTCCAGTGTCACTGACTTCCATTTATTTTAGCTGTTCCATTTATTGTACGCTGCTTGATATTGCAAAATGATTATCAGATTATTTCAGTGTAGTGCCATAATTATAAACATACTGGTCAAAACCAGCCAATTAAATTTTACTGGTTATTAATTTTTATTTGTTTATTCATTTATATATTTATGAAATGCAAAAATGAGGCAGAACACCTCTATTACATACAACAAAAGTGAACAGTGATTTTATCACAAAAACGAACCATGAAAGTGTCATAAAAGTTGCTCAAACATCTCACACACTATATTCCAATAACTAGAAAGATAACGATAAAGATTCTAAAAATTGTTCTAAAAATCATTCTTAATATTAAAGTATGGCCAACAGCCACAGCAGAATTATAACAATATTGTCAAAATAATTTTAGAATGTTTTTTTCTAGCTGATGAACAATACAAACATTTTGAATTAATTCTGCTTTAACAAGCTCGAGAATTAAAGTGGCAGACAAGCATGCACTTGGAATAAACAGACGAAATCGTCCGAGATATCGTTATCTTTTGTCATCTTTTTAGTTATCGTTTTTTATGTGAACAGGGCTTAACATCTACTTTTATTTTCATAAAAGAAATAAATAATTTACAGGGCCAGAAAGAAATTAAACTAAAAATGAATTGCCTTATTTGACCCTGACATAGTTGCTCATTGTTATCAGGTCAACAATGTGGATTGTAAATGGAAGTATTCCTCCTCTGAGTCATGATTTCCAGATGTATTCCTGCTAGCAGATTCTTTAAAGAGTTTGTCAGAAGGGAAAGTCTGAGGGGCAGGCAGCTGACACAAGAGACCCTGTTGGAAACGAGAGAACATGTTACTGACCAGCACATAATCTCCCATCATAAATGAAGTCTTGAGAGAGTGAGAGTGACCTCTGACCTTTTAACTGGCACTTCAGTTATTCAGCTTGACTCACTTCTTGCTGGACATGAATGTCAGGAGGACACACTAGGATCAATGTGCAGACATTGTCATGCAAAAGTACGAGCACAGCACATCTCACTCCAGCGTCCTCCCTCTCAGATTCTTTTTCGAGATAAAGAAATTCAGGGTAACATAAAGCAGGCTTTATAATTTCAACTTGGGTGGTTATTAAGCTGCATCACTCTGAAATGGATGTCAGGGAGATTAGAGGTTTTGGACACTGCTGATATCTCATATGGAGGTCAAGAAAAAGTCAGGCTCCCTTCTCTATGGAGTTTTATTCAAACTTGAATAGAGCTGCCAAGTAAAGTAGCCAAACCAATACTTAAAAACTCTACTTTGAATACCTAACAAAGAAAAACATCAACATACACAGAAATATGTTTGCTACAGTGATTGTAGCTAAATATTGAAGCTCTATTGAGACCTCTTTTGAAGAACAAACTGACCACCTTAAAGCATAAATTTTGTCCACAGAGAGCAATATTCCTTCCTAATACTTTTAACCCTTCCAACCACCTGTCATACACAGACCCCGACCCCCCTGGACTGGGATTGTGCCCTAGTAACGTCGCTTGTCCCCTGCCCCTCTGGAGGTCTGTGCATGCCACTGCTCAGAACCAAACACAGAACCTCCTGAGATGGTGAGTTAGTGGAGAAATCACATTTAAGTCAAGAGTCTTTGCAGTTGGTTTTCTCAGATGGCTGAATGTACCCTAAGCCTGATGTAAGTGATGACTACAGCTTGCTTTTGCAGCAATCTGGGTTTGAGATGCAGAGATCATATTACTGATGAGACCGCATTAACCTCCCTCACCCTCTTCATTTGACTCGGCTGAAGTGTTGGGTAATTATAATCTGAACAGCCCTTACAATTCCAGACATTGAAAGGCTTTCCAGTCAAGAACATAAGGCCAGGATAGGACAAACCAATCAAACAGGAGAAGAGAGGGAATTTCTGCACATCCTGCGGAAAATACTGCTGGTATATAAATATTCTAAAATGTACAGCAATGGCTTTATAATTTGAGAGGAGGTCAGTAGACATTTAAACAAGGCTGAGAGAGGCTTTCACATCTCGTCATGAGCGCCTGAATACCTCAGGTGTGACATTCATCCATGCACTGAGACTATTCCATTGAGACGCACTGTTGTTGTTCCTTGTGCAACAAAACTTCTTAGTCTGACATCATCGATAATAATCAAAGACACAAAGTGTTTGACAGTTTTTATCAGCTCATATAGTCGGGATTCATTCACACTCTATTTTTAAACCACCTCTGCCCCCTGTATGACAATTTTAGGCTGCAAACGTCTGAAGATACTGCATATAATTTCTCCTGTAGAAATCCGGTAAGCATAACGATTGTCAATTTGCAAAAAGTACAATGCTATTAATTTAATACTACAGTAATAGAGTCAGTAATGAAGTCTGGGCCAGTATTGTGATTTGGCCATGGGTTTTTCTATTTGTTTTTGTTTTTTTAAACATTACAAGGATTTATACCTCAAATGTAAATTTTGGTGCCACTGAGTTTAAAAGAAAAGAAAAGAAATGAAAAGAAAAAGCTGCAGTCAAGGACAGTAACAGTTGTTCAATAAATTTGACATCATTAGTCAAGCAGTAATGTTACAGCTATTTGTGTACATTTCATATACTGTAATTGTTGAAGAAATAAAATAAAATTCTTTGTGCGTCCAACTAGCTGGAATTTATTAAAAAACATACTATAAAACCCAATCAAGCTATTTATTCATTAAACAGATAAAAATGTGTACAATATAAGTATTAGTACTAAAGTACAAAACATACATAATTGTAAACTAGTTAATTTTTTACTGATGTAAAAATAAAGGGGGCGGGGTGTTAATCTTCTTCTTACAACTCTAATTCCTCTATAATACTTTGAGTTTGCAGATTTGTTTCCCTTTCATGTACATTAGGGATGAATGCTTATTACAAACAAAAACTCTTTTTAAAGGAGCATTGCGTAGGTTCTGACAGTTCTAACCGTTACTGACACCAGTGGCCGTTAGAGGAACTGCAGCCAGTCTCATGCTCGTTCTCAGTGCGCACGCTCTTTTTTTTTTTAATTACGAGGAGTGTCCGTGGGTGTCTGAATTGTGCTGGAGGCTGGTCGCTTCTTTCCATCCGCAGAGTCCATTTGAAAACACTATTGCCGCTGCTTAGTATAATGGCTGGCGTGCCGTACGGTTGTAAGCCCAAGTAGACGAGAACGCGCATGACGTCACATTTTGTGAATTTTCGCGCCAATTCGGACCGACTCCTCCACACACAATTGAGCCTACAGGCTGATAGAGGCAACCGTGGTGGACAGTCGAGGTGTCATTCTTTTTTTTTTAATCATGGTTGGCTCATACATGTATCAATGAAAACTCTATCTTAAAGATTTTTTTAAAGTAAAAACATCCACATAGCTCCTTTAAGAAGAAAATTACATAAAAAATTATCTCTCCATAAATTTGATTCATGATTTAAGAAGGCTTAGGAAGACATGCCAACATTTCTAGTAAGTGAGTATAGTAACAATTGCTAGGAAGAAACATTTTTTACAACAGGACACATTAGAAATAGCCTACTCCATGCACACTGCACTTAACACAAAACCAGGGATAGGACAAAAAAAACAAAACAAAAAAAACATTTCCTCTGGGAGTCATCTGACCAGATTTAGGGGTTTTCACCTCTCACAAAAATTTTAAGAACAACAGATACTGATCTGTCTATAACTAGAAGTCACACTACAGACTGACACGTCAGAATCCAAGACTGTCTGAATCCTTCTTATTCACATTCTGGTTTTAGAACTACAACCTAAACAGCTAATTTCCAAAGAACTTTGAAGTACCATGTACTGTAAATACCAGTATACATAGAAGAATATTGTAATCATTGTTTTTTTGTAACCTGGTTAAATCCATAAGCAACTACCAAGGGTATATTTAGGTGCTGGGAAATAAAAGTCAGTGATCCCAAAAAATAGCCATGTATTTGTGATTCTCATGTGGATCTTTCAGTAATTTTGTAACTTTCTCAGAACCTCTTCTGAGTGACCACAGCACTTGTTATCTTGCCAGACCACAGTGTGTGCAGCACTTCACAAATATCACAGTTCAGCTCAACTCAATTAAACGAAGGCCATAGAATGTCACACAATACTTTCCCACTGTACTAAACACACAGATGTGAGGGGTCACAAAAGCATGCCACCAGTGGGCTTGGCCTTCAAAGGGGTCACATCTGGCCTTCAAACGGCACGTGAAAACAAACTGAACTGCGGTTGGTCACTCTTCGTGTTGCTCTTTCTGTCGAAATGGCCTGAAGTCAAAATATTGTGGATCAAAAATTCAGCTATGCAATAGTAGGAGGCCTCAGTACAACAGTGTAGTATTAAAAAACAAGTTAACTCAAACCAGCAACGAAGATGAATCACATGCAAATGTCAATCAAGACCTATGGGTGGAGTTTCACAAATAAATAGAAAAGTAACTTCTGCTCTGTACTGATTTGCTATTTTTAAAAATCTGTTCCATGGCACCAACACAATTCTCGAACTCAGAGTTCCACATCATTACCAACCATCCCTTGGCATCAAAAAATCATCTCTGATACACCAAACAATCTAGCAATTTCTACAGCCTTGACACCGTTCAGTGAGCATGCCTCAATGGCAGGGGTGTTTTGTTCAGTGGCTAGGGACACGATGTCTCCTCCAAAAAATGTGGATAATTGACAGAACAAAAATAAAACCAGAAATGAATACAAAATATTACATCAAATGCTGTGTACATCACTCCATTTTGTGAGGTTAGACTGTCGAACAGGAGATAGATGGTGATGTCATGAGTATTTGTATATAGTTTACATAAAATGTGTTTCTACCACACATACACTGAATTTTTTTATGAATTCATGGAACTAATTGGTCCATTCTGTTGTATTTATGATCTTTGAGATTAGATTGTTTGACGTAGCTGACGTAGCTATAATCATAACATTTCATTCAGTTTTATGTTGCCAACTTTTTTCAAAGGATTACATGTTAAACAATACTACATATTAAAACCTTTTGATGAATTACATTTTTGCAATTGCTTATACATTACTGACAACAAAAACCATCAGTGATTTTAAATGCTCACTGGTTCATAGCTGCTTTATCACCAATTGCGACATGCCATATTTTGATTGATGTATGTATTTGAACGAAAAACACGTGCCTTCACAGAGTGAATTGGGATATGATTTTCATCGATCAACAACTTAAATTCTGCTCTGTGCCTCACACAACAATATTGCACAGTTGCACAGAAGGCTGTGAATGCAACACATTGTCATTTTGACTACTTTGGTACTGCTTTTTGGTATTTTAGAAATATGGAATAAAATCTGTCAGTAAAATTTTTCGGTAGGTAGGGGATTGGATTGACTCAAAATTTAAAAGGAAAATCAATTTAATGCTATATTGAAACTAAAATTAGCATTGTACTTAATCTGCATTGTTTTATATATGCCAATTTCTGACATGAAACTCTAAATGGCACAGGCAGATGGGTCATTAACGCAAATTGATGATATTCACAGCGTAAAACTACAACCCGAATTCCGGAAAAGTTAGGACGTTTTTTAAATTTTAATAAAATGAAAACTAAAGGAATTTCAAATCACATGAGCCAATATTTTATTCACAATAGAACATAGATAACGTAGCAAATGTTTAAACTGAGAAATTTTACACTTTTATCCACTTAATTAGCTCATTTAAAATTTAATGCCTGCTACAGGTCTCAAAAAAGTTGGCACGGGGGCAACAAATGGCTAAAAAAGCAAGCAGTTTTGAAAAGATTCAGCTGGGAGAACATCTAGTGATTAATTAAGTTAATTGATATCGGGTCTGTAATATGATTAGCTATAAAAGCTTTGTCTTAGAGAATCAGAGTCTCTCAGAAGTAAAGATGGGCAGAGGCTCTCCAATCTGTGAAAGACTGCGTAAAAAAATGTGGAAAACTTTAAAAACAATGTTCCTCAACGTCAAATTGCAAAGGCTTTGCAAATCTCATCATCTACAGTGCATAACATCATCAAAAGATTCAGAGAAACTGGAGAAATCTCTGTGCGTAAGGGACAAGGCCGGAGACCTTTATTGGATGCCCGTGGTCTTCGGGCTCTCAGACGACACTGCATCACTCATCGGCATGATTGTGTCAATGACATTATTAAATGGGCCCAGGAATACTTTCAGAAACCACTGTCGGTAAACACAATCCGCCGTGCCATCAGCAGATGCCAACTAAAGCTCTATCATGCAAAAAGGAAGCCATATGTGAACATGGTCCAGAAGCGCCGTCGTGTCCTGTGGGCCAAGGCTCATTTAAAATGGACTATTTCAAAGTGGAATAGTGTTTTATGGTCAGACGAGTCCAAATTTGACATTCTTGTTGGAAATCACGGACGCCGTGTCCTCCGGGCTAAAGAGGAGGGAGACCTTCCAGCATGTTATCAGCGTTCAGTTCAAAAGCCAGCATCTCTGATGGTATGGGGGTGCATAAGTGCATACGGTATGGGCAGCTTGCATGTTTTGGAAGGCTCTGTGAATGCTGAAAGGTATATAAAGGTTTTAGAGCAACATATGCTTCCCTCCAAACAACGTCTATTTCAGGGAAGGCCTTGTTTATTTCAGCAGGACAATGCAAAACCACATACTGCAGCTATAACAACAGCATGGCTTCGTCGTAGAAGAGTCCGGGTGCTAACCTGGCCTGCCTGCAGTCCAGATCTTTCACCTATAGAGAACATTTGGCGCATCATTAAACGAAAAATACGTCAAAGACGACCACGAACTCTTCAGCAGCTGGAAATCTATATAAGGCAAGAATGGGACCAAATTCCAACAGCAAAACTCCAGCAACTCATAGCCTCAATGCCCAGACGTCTTCAAACTGTTTGGAAAGAAAAGGAGATGCTACACCATGGTAAACGTGCCCCGTCCCAACTATTTTGAGACCTGTAGCAGAAATCAAAATTGAAATGAGCTCATTTTGTGCATAAAATTGTAAACTTTCTCAGTTTAAACATTTGCTATGTTATCTATGTTCTATTGTGAATAAAATATTGGCTCATGTGATTTGAAAGTCTTTTAGTTTTCATTTTATTAAAATTTAAAAAACGTCCCAACTTTTCCGGAATTCGGGTTGTACTTGGCACAAGCTGATTGGTTCATGTTGCATATGCAGTCAATGTTCAATAAGTTTCGCTTATTGCTTTAGATTCAAACGGCTGGTTAACTTTCATTAGAGCAGTTCGCAGTGTGTTTTCAGATTTCCTCTTAAACCATCCACCTCCCCCAGCTCCACCTGTATAGATCTTCTACAGGATTATTATATATGTGTGTGGCTTAAATACTAACAGCAGCACATCTGCATATGTATTGGCACTAGCAAGTTTCAATTAACATTGTCATATCCATTACCGTGCCAAAATCTTCTGAGAGTTGTCAGGATAGAAATAATTGTAAACTTTTCATAAAAGTGGTTAAGTTTCAGTTTGGGGGTAGGGTTAAGGGATCTAAAATCTATCTGTAAAATGGTAAAAATGTAACTACAAAAATCCTTAACATATTAAATATTGATAATATTTTAAATTTCTTTAGCTGTAAATACAAAATAATGTTAATGCTTTAGATGGCAATACGTTCACATTATATGTTTCCATATATATCCAAATCTGCAAAAAATGTGTAAAGGTTATTACCAATACTATTACCAACATAAAATTAAGACCAAACTGGCAGCTAAAGAGATTCAAAAAGCAATGATGGCCTTGTCCCAAATGGCACACTTCAAGTGTACTTGTGGTGTTGTGGACTTAAATTGGCCACCACGTGCATGTCCACAAGACCACAGGGTGTCCCATTTGTCATTTTAGCTTTCAGAAGGGTTCTTGTGAACACCTCTTTTGTGGCTGTCTTGTGCCCTTGGTGCACACTTAAGTCAAATCGCCATTATGTCACAAAAGTGTGGACTCGGAGAAAGACTGCGAGGGTAAAGGGTGTCATTTCAAACAGCCTCCTTTAAACACAACAACTCAGTACAAAGCATTTTGAGCATCTGATTCACCATAATACATTTGTTTGAGCATATGATTCAGTCAAATCTTCAATTTGAGCATCTGATTCAACACTAGTTGTTATCATCAGGCTTCTGTCTATAACAAAATTGATAAAAATTGTACCTATAAAATCATAAATTTTACAAATGTTTGTACGATTAAACTGTCTATACTGAGTTGTGAAGCTTCTCACACACATTAAAAACAAAGAATTGCATAAAAAGACAAAGCTGACTCCTCAGATAGCAGCATCTCCGTCCTGCTTCTGTCAGTGGCTATTATTAGGACTGAAATTCTGATCTAGGCGCAAGTGGCTGTCAGAGTGAGTTGGTCGTGCCAGTTTGAGGGCTCAGCGATCGATCAACACCAATCTGTGAGGAATTTGAGCATGGGGAAACATGCATAAACTCTTCCTCTCGGGCTGCCGCGCGGACGTGAATGAGAAAACGAGAAGACGAGGACAGACAGGGTAAATGGGGATGAATGGATGGTGTGTGGCTGCTGTGGGCCTCTGCGGACATTACAGTTAAAGTGTGTCACTGCTGACAGCGTCTCTGAGATAGAATGAGCTCTGGAAAAAAACGTTACCTCATTCAGGACAGTCATTAGGCGCTGTCATAGAGATATATGAGGTAGGTGGAGAAAGGGAATGAAGAAGGGAAGAGACGGAGGGGAGGGGGAGGTTTGGACGATGTTGACTGGGATACTAACAGCACCTCCATAAGCATTCTGTATTCAGACAAACTGGGCAAATACAAAGCATTAAGCTTTATTTATAACAGCTTTTCTGGATTTGGAATGGTCAGTAGAGTACATTAAGCCGCGTTCAGACTGCACCATTTTAGCCCAGTCTTTGGCTCGCCGACAGGTTTTGAGAAATCGCCGACAAATGCCCAAAATTACAGGCAAATCGGTGCTCGTTCATGCGCGTGACAATCACGCAGTGTGAACGAGCAAAGATGCGATCTCAGAGAATCGCCAGCAAGTCGCCGATGCCCGTGAGATATTTGGCATGCTAAATATCTGGAACTGTCCGAGATTCAAAATCATGCTGTCTGGAAAGTGTACTGACTAAAAACTACATAGGCGATGACCGACAGCCAATGAGAGAGCAATATACAGAGCAGCGGGGAGTTCGGGGAGGAGTTATAGATCAGCAAGCATGATATAACACACAATACTTGTTTCTCGCGTCTCCCCAACCATTTCCTCCTCCATAATCTTCTTTTCTTTTTCTTGTTTACGCTGCAAATCAGCGCACAGGCAATTCTTACTGCAAGCTTCTTGCGGGTGACCATTTTTTTTAATAATTCCAGTCTCACTAGAGAACTCCAATCTTGCACGCGTGATATCGCGTTGTTTTCTTGTCACATCTCGCGTGTGTTTGGTTGTGAAACGTAGTTTGCGTGCCAGACAGGGTTGTCGGCGATTCTTCCTATTGTAAAGTCATGCAGTGTGAAACCTTCTGTCGCCGATCCATCGTGCAGTATGAACACAGCAGTGACTGAATACTGGCCAAGATAGTCATGCAGTGTGAAAAGAACAGTGACCCGACTACTTTGAAAATCGTGCAGTCTGAACTCTGCATTAGTGTCCGCCCACTTTTTCAGCAGTGCTGGTTCTGAAAGTATCTTCTTCCATTCATTTTTTCCATAGGGATAAAAAAAAGTTCATGTTCAAGGGCTGTAAGCCATGATCCAAGCCTACTAGCTATCAGGAGAATCACAACATTACAAACTTTTATTTGAAGTAAAAAACTAAATGAAAATTAAACAAACTGCTTTGACTGACTTTTCTGTACAGCATCTAGTGTAATGTAATTTTTCACCATAATTTGCATATTAAACATGATTTGTAATTTAGTCAAGTAAGTTGGATTGATGTGAACATATGGATTCAACAAAAGCATATACTATTGATCAACATCCTTGGCACTCACAACAGGTCTGTTTATGATTATGAGTTTCCCAATGGACAAAATTAATGGAGATTCTACTTCGGCATCCTGACTGTTGCGGTGCTCTGTTGTGCTTGTCTAATGCACTTTGGCTATCGTTCAAAACAAACTTTTTATGTAGAGTGCTACTTGCATGTTTCTCTTCACAGTCACTTAACAGTCTTTTCATTCCCAGTATCATATTAGCAATCCTGCTATTGGTCAAAATAGCAGTAATGCTGTTATCGGCTGTACACGCATATGTATGATTGCAATTTGTGTTTATACATATCAATGCACAATTAGTTAAGTAACTTACATTTTAGACAATTGATCCTCCAACAAAAATCATCCGTCGTCGTGTTTCTGAGCAACACACAGAAGTGTTTGAATCCTGAGAGAATCAGCGATGTTGAATGAATTGGTTAAGTTAATGAATCAAATGATTCACCCCTAAAGTCACTTAAAGGTGCAGGTTGTAGGACCTCCCGCGAGAGGGCGCACTATCAAAACAATAACAATCGCGTGGTTTGATGACGAAGGAGCGTGGAATGATGGGATTTGTCGTCTTCTACCCTACCGCTGACGGCCATCAATCAGACGCAAAGATAAATCATGGATGTAACGCGAGTTCAACGATTTGCGCAAGTAGATTACATACAAAGTCAATGCAAAGACGCGATCAGACTACGGATCAGACGCATCCTCGCGTGGGTCTAGAGACGCGATGCACCGCGTTTGGCGTGTATGACCCATAATACTTATCTTGTTGATCGTTACAATAGCATAGGTTTTCTGTAAAGATACGAATCAAAACAACTCAGCTGTCGAGTAAAACAAGCGAGATCGGCATCTCTTTCTAGTTGAAGTTTGTCGCGAAGCTACTTCCGCATTTGTCCACGATACTGTTGTCATGTGGTTTCTACTGTACGTCAGTAAAGGCGGTAACAAGGGTAACTAACGTCATTGACAGGTGACTGCACATATTTTTACTGGTTTATGCTGATGTGTGAGTGTTTTAATTCAACTAAATTAAACCTAACCTTCCTAACCTCAGGAGACTCCGGGTTTCACATTTGTCTCCTCTAAACTCTGAATTTATGGATTAAATTTTTTTCTCTATTTATTGCCTATCAAATACTTGACTTGTTCTCAATTTGTAAAAATTGTTGAGATCCCTCCTAAACTTGAGAAGAGACAGATGTGAGAGATCCATAGTCTCTAGTTAATGAGAAACACAGTGAGCACAGTGTGTGATGTTGTTGAGATCTTGTTTGAAGCTTTGTATAAGACAAATATGAGACCCCCGGTCTGTGTGAGCACAGTGTATGATTATTATAAGATATCTTTCAAACTTTAAATGAGACCATAGTGAGAGAGTTTTTGTCTTAGGAGACAAGTGTGAGAAGACAAGTGTGAGAAGCAAAAGTCTCCATTTGATGTTAAAGTAACCTAATTTCTGTCTAGGATTAATATTTGAGATGTTATAGAGATCTCATTTTTGAGTCACTGTAAATTTGACATTTTTCTTATCTGATTAACGTGATCAATCTCTCTATGTTATTTCCTCTTTTGGAATGTTATGAATTCGCTAATATTACCCAGCTATGAAGAGGTCCCTTCTGAGAACACTGTATATGTGAAAAGGGTCCCTGCACAAAATAATTCAGAGTGGACCCTTTTCCTGTTGCAGCACATTTCCATAGCAATTAATGTTGTAACTTGTATTTTATTTAATATTTTGATACATTTATACAAGGACACATGCTTTAAACAATTATAAATAAATAAATAATTAAATAAATAAATAATAAAGAACATTTCATAAAAATAAATAAATAAATAAATAAATAAAAAACCTTGCTGTTGCATCAACTTGCTGGTCTAGCTTAAAATTTCCTTAATTGACACTCATCCTGAATTATGTTAGAATGAATTGTATTATTCACTTCATACCCATGGTAAAATCACAGTAACTCATGACCTTTTATTAATGAACAATTATAAATAAGAACCTATTAATAAGAACACCTTTACTCATGATAAATTCACTGTGTTCAATTATATTTAAAGACAAAGCTATCTGTTAAAAAACAATACATTGTATGCAAATGTCAAGAAAAAGCTTTCACACTTTGCAATTCTGAGTTTTCAAGTCATTCAAAGACTCTGTCAATGCAAATGAGACTGTGCTTGGAATGGCATTTTCAGGATTAATCATAATACCCATTTATTAAGCTTATGCCTAAATACCTGCAACAATGTCTAGACAATAACAGTCAAGTCGAACATTAGAAAAGTTACAGGTCATTAGAGAGACTCCAAATTAATGAGGGGAAATCTAATTTCACTCTTATCCTAATCAGAGCGCCTGCCATGGGAACATACTAACCACACGCTCCATGTCTACCTCCGAGGGCATTAGCATTACCCTCCACCGCTACATTTCTCTCTCTCTTTTGATTTGCACTCATCTCTTTTCCCTTGCTATCCGTCTCCCTTGTTCCAGCACTGCTCCCCAGTTCTAATTGAAGTAGTTAATTAACTGAAAAAACACATTAACACCTTTCCAGGCCGTTAGGAGATGTGAAAGAGGGTGTGTAAAGGAGCGTGCAGAAACACTCGCCCGAAGAGCATCATTTTCCGCTCTCTCTCTCTCTCTCTCTCTCTCTCTCTCTCTCTCTTCTGCCCTATCGTCCTCTCACTGTCACCGTGGAGACCGTTGAAGGGATGGGGGGCGGCCACAGGTGTGCAGGTGCGAAGCTGAACTCAGTCACTCAGACGCTGTTAATTTGTTTTTGTCTCATCAAAGCGGCTCAGAGTCTGGGGACGACAGAAAAATACTTCTTGTCCACAATAAAAAAGAAGCATAATTTGAAATGTGTTTTATGTGGCATTTAATGGCAGCCATTGCAAAAATACAGATGTGGAATATATAATTTATCTCAGGAAATGATGGTACTAATACATCTCTGAGAGAATAAACAGCAACTGACTAAGACTTCAACAACAAAAAAAAAAGAAAAAAAAAAGGATTTATTTGTAGTAATGCTGACCTCAAATGCTTTCACACACATCTCTCATTATTACCACAGCAGAATAACAAACAGTAGGGAAAATCACAAATTATTTTTCTTTACATTTATATACATTCCCAACAAATGCTATTTGAAAAAAGTGCTTCTACCTTTTTACAAAATGTAGATTTACATTAAATTTACTACAGTTTTCAGTTAAAATAAACAGTGGGCATTAAGATCCCAAACACATTGATTCCTTTTCACACATATTATGATTATTTAGACAGGTAATTGATTTATAAAGACTTATTTTCATGTAGTTCCTTATACAATACCTCAATATGACCTAAAAAACTTTAATGCATGATTACTTTAATGCATGATTTGTGAATGAATAACTAGCTCCATTTGGCTTTTCTTACACAACCTGGAAAACTTGCTCAGTAGCTCACCTGGTTCAGCACTGCACTTACAATGTGGAGTGCTCAGATATGATTCCTGTGAAAGACAAGTCAAAACAATAGATAAAAGAACTCAAAATCTGGTAGATGGAAGCTAAAGTGACGGTTAATTTTGTTGACACACTTTCGATTAGGTTTAGTATAGGTGGTACGTTATGTTCAAATGCGATCAACATTTTAACACCACTCACCAGATATTTCATTTCTAAACTGCCACAATATGTACAACAACCGTAGTAATAAAACATGGGCAGATTCACCTGTTTCTGGGAAAATTTTACTTGTGCTGCAAAGCGGGCAAGAAACAGCATATTATCATTTTGGAGAAAAGTCCCTACAGGCACATTTGTACAAGGAATCTGGGTTGAACTTTCTCTTGATGAATGGTTTAAGCAGTTGTTTCTCAGATGTGTCTCTTCTAGTGCAATAAGAGTCTTGAACTGTGATCAGGTCAGTAAAGATCCCAGAGTATGCAAAACAAGTATGTTTCTGCCATTGAATAAAAAAAAAAAGTGAATTGCAACTTTTCTTATAATTCTTTAAATCTACAATTCTTTTTTTCTCAAAATTGTCAGTTGACATCTGGCAATTCAGATTTATTCTCAGAATTGCATAACAAAAACTCATAATTTTAATTTCTTTTTATTTTATTTTCTGGGAATTGCAATATTTAGTCAGTTGACCTATTACATGGAGTTTGACCAATTTGAGCGATTTGACCAATCATAACACCGAATCTGCCATTTTTGTCCGACAAACAAACCAGACAGGAGAGTAGATTAACATTGGTTGATTTCAACTTGAAAAAATGGTGTGTATTGACATCTTTCCGCACTGAAACAAGAAACCTTCTGATGTTCATTTATGTTTTGTTCATGCTTTAACTACTAAAGAGGAAGAGATGTTTGGTTCATGTGCCACTTGAAATGAGGCACAACAATAATCTGTCACGAGACATTACAGAGCCACACAACAGTATTTATTGTTGGAATTTATATATAAAAAAGTTGTTTTATACCTGAAAAACCCTGCCATTTGTTTTTGGCAAAACGTTATCAGTTTCCTCTTTGCTACACAATGCATTTTCATTGTGTAAATAAAATATTTAAAATATTTATGCTGCTTTAAAAAAAGAAGAAAAAAGAAAGAAAGATATTGAATGGTGAACAGGCTGTCAAGATCCTCATATGACAAACAGCACCATAAAATTATCATAAAAACTGTATTACTCATGCACTACATAGCTTTGTATGAGGAGCAGACTGAGATTTAAGTCATCATGCAGTCATTCCCTTCATCACATCTCTCAAATCTTCTTCATGTTTCTATATCTTCATACATGCCAGGATTAATGCCAATGTTTGGTTTTCACGTCCCATAACCAGTCATGATGCACCATATACAAATATGCAAATATTTAAATTGCACAAATTAAACTTTCTGTGAATACTTACATTTCTCTCCATTTCTCTGTCTACAGAAAACATTTAATATAATGTGTGAATCATGTAGACTAATATTATGGTTCTTTTATAGTGCCTTTTTTTTGTTTTTGTTTTTTTTGAGTTTGACAGCCTCTGTTACCTTCCATCAACAGTATATGTAAAAAGAGCTGTTTGAACCACCTGCCAAACATCTGCTTGCGTTTTGAAGTAATAAAATCATACAGCTTTGTAGTTACATACAGGTAAATAAATAATCATTTTCATTTTTGGTCAACTAACTCTGTAGAATGAAATCACAATAAAATGTTCCTCTGGGAAGACCAGTGAGCCTTGCAGATGCATGGAAGGAGGCAGGATCTTGACAGAGATAGAGACAGTTGCTGGTTGTCAGGAAAGATAGAGGAAGCACACACACACATTCAGACCAAGTCTGTCGGCTACTGTTAATGACAGAGATAAAGAAACAGATTCTAATCCGACCGGCATCCATAAACTGCTCTGTCGGACTGGGGTAGAGAGCACGGTAGCATTAGAATGCACTGCTTGTTTGGTGCGCAGCCCAGTATCAGCTCACCAGTGGAACCGATGGGCACATCCTCACATCCACACACAGTCATTCACTTATCAACCCCCTCCTTGTCCTCCCCTCGGCCTCAGCTTAAACAGACCAGCCTTTCTCACAACCTTCACACAATAGTCTGAGTGTACCAAACCCAGCCGAGAGACTCAGAGTGTGTGTGGAACAGAAAGACATAAATGCAGATTTGGGTCTGCGTCGTGCAAACAAAACAAAGAAGGGCCTTTCACTTCTTTCCTGGCCTCTTTGAAATGCCTGGCATGATTCGGATGAGTCTTTTCTCATTTTACGTGGCCAAATTCACATTGTAAACCTTTGCTCCTCCTTGTCGTGGGGGTATTTCAGTAAGAATGATCACTAACAAGAATCGTTTTCTCCTACACAGTAATGAGAGCAACTGGAGACTCATTCTTCACTTTTTTTCTTCTTCGTCTAAAAGCCCAGTAATTTCACATTTTTCCCCAAGAATAGATCTCATTACAGTAATATCATAAATTTTTGCCTTGATCCCAAAATTATATAGATAATACCCTACATGGCAAAAAATAAATAAATAAATAAAAAATACAAATAAAATTAAATTAAACAAATTTAAAAAATTAATAAATAAATTATATATATATATATATATATATATATATATATATATATATATATATATATATATATATATATATATACACACATTCTAAATATATTTCAAAAATGCTAAAATCACTTGTAAATAAATGTATGTATATATTTCCTACTAAATAAATTTTTATCTATTAAATATATAAAAAAGTAAAGCAATAAAAATATATTTTTTCACTCTATATTTTTCAGTCCACTAAAATATATTCAAACAAATAAACAAATAATGAATAAAGCCTATATGTAGGCTTACTATATGATAAAATTTTTCTTGCTCCTGAAACACATTTTGAAAAATATTCTGAAAGTAAAAAGTAAGTATATATTTAAAATCTATATTTCGGCTAGGAAATCCACATTCATTTTACGTTTATATTAATGGTGTCAAACGATTAATCATGATTAATCGTATCCAAAATAAAAGTTTTTGTTTGCATAATGTATGTGTGTGTTCTGTGTATATTTATTATGTATACATAAATACACACATACAGTATATATTTTGAAAATATTTACATGTATTCACATCTATATTTATGTTCATATAATTTATATTATAAATAAATATATTCAATATATAAACATAACCTATTTTTCTGATATATACAGTATACATGCATGTGTGTGTATTTATATAGACATAATAAATATACCCAGTACACACACATATATTATGTAAACAAAACTTTTATTTTGGATGCAATTAATCGTTTGACAGTACTAGTGTTAATTTTATTAATGAATACTATGATGAAAAATATATCAAATACAATATACCAATAATTTCAGTGGGAGTTTATTTGTTAAATGATTTAGAAAATAAAAAGAAATTGAAATTAATTAGAGGTTTTTCACCCCAAACATACTGTATGGACCCAACTTAACTAACTGTTTGTTTTTTGTTGTTATCCACTGTATGAGTGATGAGTGAAGTTTCTTTTATTTCTTTGATTTTCATACAAACACAATGAGTTGATTTGCATAAGTTTCAATTGAATGCAGGCTGCGGCCTAAAGCCGTGGTCACACTAGACTTTTCTTCCATTGACTTTCATTCATACGCATGCAAATGCATCAGACCGGAAACGCAAACCCCTTCTAAAATCAAATCACGTGATACCATGTGACCAACGCCAGATTGATACATCACAGCATGACCTCTTATCTGAATGAAAAGAATATACATTTAAAACTGCAGCGCAGCAGGAAAGTGGAGTAGACTGTATGCTTTTATATTTTAGATTTTACGTGTTGAATTTAAGTTTTTAAAAAAGACGCTGCACACAGCGTGATGTTATATCATGACCGTTGCAGCGTGCAAAACAATTTTGCATGCTCAAAGACTAGTGTGACCATGGCTTAAGAGTGTTCTTGCGGCACAGAAGCAGTATAAATTATGTCTAAATGAGACAGCAGATGATACTACAAGATGTTGAAAATACGTCAACAATGACTACATCTGAACTGCATTTTAACCTTCTGGAGCGGGAGTCCTCAAATCTGGCCCACGAGATCCACTTTCCTGCTGAGTTTAGCTCTTAACCTAGTCAAACACACCTAAGCATGCTAATCAATGTCTTCAGGATCATTACAAAATCACAAGTAGTTGAGTTTGGTCAGGGTTGGAGCTAAACTCTGCAGCGCATTGGCCATCCAGGGCAAGATTTGAGGAACCTGGTTCTAGAGAGAGGTCCTGTGGACATCAATATTGGATGTTCAGAAGACATCATAAGAAGTTATAAAAACTTTCATTCTGGCTTTTCAGGGGACGTAATTTCAACACGTGATAAAGTTAAAAAGACATCTTTTGGACATACTTTTGCTCATTGGGTATTTTGTTATAAAGACCAACTGGATGTACATTAGGTCACAAACTGGCTATTTACAGAATATAAAAGGGTGGGGTGGGATTGGGACATGTGAGTTAAATAATTAGCCAGTTTGTGTTAATTGCTCTCATATAATTTCAGGCATTGCAACTTTGTAATGGATATTTGCAATCATTCTTCTGTGTGTCAAACTGTGGTACGTTTTTTACTTTGAAAGTCTTGCAATATATAAAGAAAAGGTTGTGTAATTGTATGTTTTAAGTGTTTATTATAAGTTATTTAAAAAATGTCAATGTCTCAGTTTGAAAGGGTTCAATAACAATAGCAATATCAAATACACCCAATGTACTTGTTACATCGTAAGAACAATGACATCTTCACTAATATAAGTCTGTCTCATTCTTATTCCAAGGTCACCATAGCCACCCGGACCAGGTCTGTATACAGATCAGACGGTGGATCAGCACCTAGAGATTACCTCTACAGCCCTGAATGTCAATGGAAACCATAACAAGATGAGCCCTAGATACCTTGCAAAGATTTCATCAACTAGATGGCCATGGTGACAATACCTCAGCAAAGACCATGAAAAACCACATCAAGCTGGTTTCGTCTGGCCAGAGGAAAACTGGCCTTATGACTGAGCCTGGTTTATCTCAAGGTTTTTTGTCCATTCTTTTCAAAAGACTTTTGGTTCCTTCCCACCTTCACCTTTAGCTTGCTTAGTTGGGGACACTTATTTTTTGGGAATATTATTAACTTGATTGCACAGATACTGAACTGACATAACTAAATCATAATTGAACTGGATTTTGTTTGCATTATCAACACACTATTTTCCTGTTTAACAATCAAAGCTGCTTTTACACAATCTGTATTGTATGAAGTGCTATCTATAAATAAGGGTGAGTTGACTTCCATTGCTTCATAGAAATGTTTTTGTGCAGTCTGTTTTGAACAATTGTTTTTAAAATAATTTTATTAGTATAGCCTACAATTTTCAACTTTAAAGAAATTGATAAAATAAGATAAAATCAGTTACAAGTGAAATATAAATATGCTTATTAAGTTGTGGTTACTTAATTTTTTTTAAAGGCAATGGGTTTCCTCAATTTAACTAAATAGACAAAACTCAGATTCCCTATCTGTCGGTCACTATGAGTTATGTCAAACGACATATGGGGTGTATGGAAAATGACACAACCTAAACACCGTCACAACCCTGTGGCGCTGCAATTGTCGACAAGCCGCGGCATATCACAAAAGCTATGCAAAGGTCGTAACCTTCCCAAATCCTCAGCGCAAATTCACTGACCTTGGTAATGAAGGGAACCAAAAGGGTGAGTACATTGCTGCTGGAGAAGGCCGATGTGCCAAAGCAGTTGAGGTCCTGTCCAGGACAAAGCATCGCGTTATGAGTCATCACAGCAAAACCCCCCATGTTCCCGAAAGGAACTGGCCAAAAACTCTTGGAGAGGCGTTGCGTCTCTGAACTGCGACCTCTTGTACACTGGTGATAGGGGTCTTCGCGGGTGAGAATGAGGAGGTAGTATGTCGTTCATTGTCAACCCACGAGCCTTGAAACTTGGAGGAAAAGGAAATTGCTCTTTTATTGAAAATGTGCGTACTGCTGGCCATTGGACCAGCGGCAGAACAAAAAGAAAAGAAAACAGAAGATTCTCCTCCAGGCTCTCTTCTGGGGGAAGGAGTGGTGATGTCTCCGCCACCTCCTGAAGAGCAGTCTCCCACATTTCTGAGTTGCTCATGTCAGGGCTGCTTCGTCGTCTTCTTGGACGATATAATGGCCAGATGTGACATGGGGGGTGCTGCTGTCCTGCGCGGAGCTTGACGCGCTGGCCTCGAAGAACTCTCAACGTGGAGTGCCCACGGCGATGAGCAGGCTGAGGCTCTGCCCAGGATGGAAAGGCGGCAGCTGGAGGGACAAGATGTGTTGAATAGCCTCAGTCTGCTGTTGCAATACCGAGATCTGCTGGAGTTCCGAGAGCCGCCGACAGTTTACAGACTTTGGATGGGAGACGCGGATGATTACTCCAAGTGGCAGCATTTTGCGGGCACAACTGCACCGCAACCGCTCTCTCCACCTGGGGAATGTCCACGTACCCCCTGGCAGCCCTACCATTGAGGGCGGTGAGGATGGAACAGGGAGACGGGCGGCTTCTGGCCATAAAAGGGGCCATTCATGACTTTTTTCACCTCTTCATGTACCTCCGGGAAGAAAGGAACCGGAGCAGAACCTGGTTGTGAGCTGTGCTGAGAAACCAATCGTTCAAGCATGGCTGACAGCTCTGTGTCAGATTCGGCACGGACAAAACGGCATCTCGAAAAAGACGAGAATCATCTGTGATTTGCTCTTTTAGGAAAAGCTGTTTTTTTAGCTGAAGCACCCGAGGGGAATCACTGCTGCAGGGACAACACTGTACTGCACTGTCACACCAGCCAGGAACAACTCTTCACAAACAGAATGATGAATGGCTTTGTAGCGAATGCAGAACATAGACTACTCGGCTCTGAAGCAAAAAACTGAAGAGTGGATGCACCTGTCGCCTACTTATACCCCGTAGGCACAGGGAGTGGCTCAGGTATGCAAAATCCACTAGCCAATTTTCATTGGCGGTTTCTCTTAAACTCAGAGATGATTGGCCTCCCAAGTGAGACCCCATATGTCATTCGACTTTAAACTCAGATTAACTGTTAAATTAAGTAGATTCACACTTTTAAGTAATTGCAATTTAATCGAGCACAGCGTTAGTTCAGTCAGGCCACGGAGGCTGCGACCAGATGATGCGGTCAACTTTCAAATGGCTCCAATCACTACCATTCTCCTTTTAGACATGGGACATATATACATGGCACTACTGCTCGGTAAGTATGCTTAAATGGCTTGCAAGGCTCAAACTGCTTGTGAGAGCTATCGCTCTCTCAGGAACTAATCAGATGGCAGTCTATCTCCATAGGAAGTGTTAAAATCTGGATTTTTTTTGGCAGGATTCCCACAGAGTATCTCACCAGATTTCAAGTTGTGAACTTGAAGCAAATCCGCCGTGTTGTTATCAGGCGATGGACTGGAAGTGATCTGAGCGACCACGGCTACTATCAATAGTTATAGACACTTTGCCCGCAATTCATCGCCAAAGTTGTACTAATACGACTGACCCAAAAACTTTACATGATATCTGCTTCCCTGCTGGAAGAAGCAAGATATTAAAGAAGAATCAAAGCATCCACAAACAACTGGCTACCTTTTCACCTTTAATTCATCTCTTGACGTCTTCATGGAGCTAAGCAAAGTTTATTTTGTTTTATTGCCTAGTACTATGTTGGCGAATATGCTTCAGACATTGCTCATTGTCCAAAGCTAATTGTTCAGTTATGTTTGCTAGGCATGCTATCGTATTACCACATAGGTAACACTACCAGTTAAATATACCCACGAGCCTTGTTAATCTGTTGTCAAGGCTGTCTATATGAATGGTATGCTGCTTCAGGCTCATCTGTTGGGGATACTTTCATTAAACTTATCCGACTATTTCCAACACACTGTGTTTAAATCAGTGATATGCTGTTGCTCAAGCTAACTAGTGTATTGATAAAGTGCTTGATACTAAATGTAAAGATCATAAATTTTGCTCGTATCAATGCTAAACGTTATCTGGACAAAGGATAATGCTGTTGCCTAAATTCGAGTACTGACCACATGTCATACTGCTTTAAAGGGGCATGCTGATCTGTTTAGCTGTTATAAAAGAGCACCCTTCACTTCTTCTACCTTCTGTAAGGGGATGCTGCCCCACTCTATGCACTTCAGGAGGTCTTTGCTTAAAGCTATCAGGGTATTGGGACTGCTTGCTTACTTAAGGCTTATCTAGCGTGCAGTATCATATCATATCGTGCTAGACCTGCCGTTGCATAAGCGGGATTTATGCTTTCGCCTGGCTCCACTTGCGAGCCTCCGATGACTGCACGCGCACCTTTCCAAACGGTCAAGGCTTTATACTTATCACGTTCGCCGTCGTACAGTGTCATACGGGTGCTTGAAATCCTTGAAATTTAATGCAGTGTTATCAAGGTTCAATTAAAAATGCTTGGATTTAGATAAGTGCTTGAAAATGCAGTGCAATGGTTCATAATAATTTGCTTTCTTACTGAATGGTTAATCATGGTTTCATAAAATAAGCAGCTCCGCTCAAGTCTGCAGGTGTGGCTTTAGTGTTCTCTTTATTAACGTGCACCCTCCGATAGAGGAGAGGGTAGGGAGAAAAAAAAAAAAAAACACCTTGCCGGAGGTTGCTGCTTCAGTCAGCGGTGGCCCGAAATGACCAATTATGGTCAACCGAGAACTAAATACTCGAGTAACCCCCTGTTAAGTCTGCTTGGTTTTGAATTCCATGGGAGAGTGTGCTTTGAGCATATTAAGGTAAACAAAATTTTCCCTGCTCAGCTAAACTAAATCTTAAGACTGTCGTGATTAAAGTGAAAAGTGAAAATTAATGAAGGCGTTATTGTGGTATACATCTTACATACATATATCTTTATGCAGGGTTCCCCAGCATTAGAGTAGGTATTATTGGCATTACAATTAATCACACACGGCGTTGAACGCTACAGTTGTGATTAGATCATGCGCTTAGTGGACTGACTCTCTTGAATATCGTCATCATAAACAGCGGAAACGATGTAAACAAGAATTCATTTGTGGTGTAGTCCGCGAGATGCAGAGGAATAATCAGTCATTAATCAGGAATGTTTGTTGCTCGGTTCTGTACGTTTAAATCCAGAATCAATTAACCATCTTGTTTTATGCTACTAAAATTACCTGTTGAAGGATGTATGATTATGACGTGTCATTCCCCCACCAAAAAATATTATCGACAATTATCATCATTGTGACTAAAATCTAAGGACAATCAAATGTAAGGACATTCATACAAACTGTTTGTAAGTGCTGCTGGCAATTTGCTGATTTTTGTTTAGAACAATGCAAATTGCTAATGTGCTTTCAAAAATCCAAATGGTTTACAAAGTAGGGTGTGTCTGCATTGTATCTGTTTGTGTGCTTTAACTAAGGTAAGAGTATGTATGTAAACAGGTAATTTACCACAGTTGCAAAGTGCTGGAAAATTGAAAGGTCCTTATAAGTGCTTGGATTTTACTTTTGAAGGTGTAAGAACCCTGGTGTACTATTCTCTAAACAGGGGGCGGCGAGGAGACCATCGTCCTCTAAAACCATCGGGAATCACTAGTGAGATGTTACTGGCTGCGGCCGATACTTTAGGCTGCTGACTCACTGAGTATCAGGCATTAGGTGCGTTCGACTCACACAGCACTGCGCAAACCGATTGCAATCTGACTTGAAGCAGTGCATGCTGGTTAAAAATTTTGTCCGACTTGAGACGGCGCCGGCGCCACATGTCTGTCACGTGTGGCATCAAAGTACCGCAAGAGTGTTTCGAGAGCAGCCAGCTGACTCAGCTACTGCAGTTTCTCCAGAGTGACTGCAGGAGCACTGATGACGACACAGCTGTTTCATGCTGGATTCACCACATAGCAACGTTTATAGCGAGTTTATTCAACATTTGCAGTTCCAATAATGGCCACAAATGGCCACAGTGTTTTTAGAACGGTAAAGTTTTTATAATGTAGTCGCACTGTTGTATTGAGTCACGTTTATCATACAACACAGATAAAAGCATATATACCCCACTGTATTAGTATTTAAATGATATGATTAGGTTGAATTTATTCTTGAAAATATGGCGCTGTAATAAGCAGTATATAAAAAGTGTTTCTGTTGCTCATGAAAACCATTTCTGAAACGTCGGTGTATTTGACAAATACTGCATTTTATTTACTTCATCTGTGATAAAGTATGCAAACACCACGTGAGTGTCACTAATGGGAGCAGAAAGTGTCCGGCTTGACATGTCTGTTTTCAACTCCGCCCCCAACTGCAAGTGGCTGCTCTCATTGATCACCGTCCGTAACCGTGCTTTAAGTTAAACACACCTCATGAACTGATTTTGGACAGCCTTCTGAGGCAGAGTAATGGTTGTTCAATTAATTTGGTAGCAAGAACCCCCATAAGGAACCATACCGCCAAAGATAAAATGTATACAATAAACTCAAGTAACTTGCCAAAGTGGTCCTGTCTGAAATAAATTTAAGTTAGTCCAACTTAAAATAAAAAGTGAACACAACACATTTTCAAACTGTTATTTTTCTGTGTAACTCAGAATTGTCAGGTTTACTTGACTTATTTCTTTCATTATGCATGAAGTTCATTTACTAATAATTTTAAGAAAACAGGTTTCCACATTTTTTTAAGTCAAGTCAACTAATCACCTTTTACAGTGCAGCTACAATATTAGAGCTCCTATCTCTAAGACATTTATAATGAGATTAAAAAATCTCAGAAAAAAAGGTAATCTTACATATATCTCTATGAAAGATTTCAGCAATGTCTCAGACTTGCTTAGATTTGCCAGCCTTTGCAATAAAGGTCAGAGATTTCATACTAAAATATATCTCATCAAATCATCCTTCAAAAAAAGCTAATATCCAAGACTAAGCTGATACTTCTATTAATAGTACCGTTGGATGGACAGAATGGTATCAGCTTTTTTTTGAAAATCTTACCTTTAAACATCACATCTAAACAACAACAAAACACTGTTTTGTTTGATTGACCACATTCTATGTCAGTCAGCCAATTAGTCAGACCTTTATTTACTAAGTAGGCAATTATTTTCCACAACAGGCAACAAACTGTACCAGACTACATGCTCATAGTCAAAATTCGCCTACCACATTCTTTGATACAATTTGAGCAAGTGTTCTCCCAGCAGGCACTTTGAGGGGTCAACATAGTCCTATCTATGTGAGAGGGATGGGGCACTAATGGAATGGTATCACCCACTGCAGCGAGCGCATGACTTTCATGCTGTGGGTCTCCATGGGAGGGATGAGCATTGTTCTCTCATTCATCGAACAATAGCGAATTTTCTGATTCCCATACGATCCCAAAGGAAGAGATCAGAACAGAGCTCAGACTGTGCTGCTGAATAAGCTGAGCAAACTCATGAGGCTAAACAATGCCGTAACAAAGAGCAGGGTGCTTCCTACCTCTTCTCCTTTTGTCTCTTGCTTTGTATTCCTCCCTTCCGCTTCAGCATTCCAAAATATGGTAAAAATGTGCATTTCCACAAGCCAGTTCCATAATGAGAATGTTCTGCTTAATTTAGAATGATCCTATTGCATCTCCTGTGTCTCTCTCTGAGATGATGGAACCCCCCCCCCCCCCACACACACACACACACACACACACATTTCCCACTTTTAGGAGTCTAATCCCTCAGACACACAGCATGTGTAGCATCCCGATCGTTACACAAACCTTTAAAACGGTTACACTGTGTTTTGCACAGCCGGGGCTTCAGGCCCATTTAAAGAAAACAGTGAAATCAATATTTCTTATTAGGATTCCCTGCTGATGTGCCTCAGGCGCTCTGTTCTTTCAGCTTTTCCTTTCTATTTTCTATTCTCTTGCTAACTATTTTTTTCCCCCAATGCTATTTTTCCTCTTGTGTCAGTGATACAAATATTTATGTATCTTCGCATAATTTCTATTTTAATGCTTCCCAAATATTGACATGGAATTAGTTGTTCATGGATTCCAGTGTTATATTCCAAGCTATGGATATACTGTAGTGCCATCAGTCTGTATTTGAAGCAATGTCGTGTGGTTGAATACAAATCTTCAATTTAAATAAAACCGAATAGCTTCAGGTCTTCCTCATTTTGATTCCCATCATGTTAAGTGTGCATAATGAATGCTGTAAAATGGTCTAGATTGAACCTACACTCTACTCTTCTTCATATCCTGGAATAAAAGGAAAGAAAAGAAAAGAAAAGAAAATGAAAAAGAAAAACATTAACATGCAGCCAATTTTATAAGAGTTTTTAAAGTGGTAAATGACAATAATTATATAAATATAAACAACGTTATATAAAGCAAATAATTTTAATGAATATTATTGTCTTTTGGTGTAACTTTAATAAAGTCATCTTCACAGTTATACTTGGTGCAAATAGGATTTAACTAGGCTTTAAAGTTTTAATAATTTTTACAATTCAATGAGAATAAGTCCATGATACATCTATAATGATAATGACACAGCAATGATATTGTTGCAGTCTCTTTTTTTCCTCATTTGATAAAAAAGAATTAACACATTGCAGACTGAGAGACTTACGGATCCATTTGCAGGCATTCAATTCAACATAGGCTTGAATTAAAATGCTGTCTATGACTTGATGGCTGCTCTGTCAATTCTTCCTCATCGGTTAAGAACCTAGGTGCGCTATTTGATAGCAATCTTTCTTTAGAAAGCCACGTTTCTAGCATTTGTAAAACTGCATTTTTCTATATCAAAAATATATCTAAATTATGACCTATGCTCTCAATGTCAAATGCAGAAATGTTAATCCATGTGTTTATGACCTCAAGGTTAGATTATTGTAATGCTTTATTGGGTGGTTGTTCTGCATGCTTAATAAATAAACTCCAGCTAATCCAAGATGCAGCAGCTAGAGTTTTTACTAGAACCAGGAAGTATGACCATATTAGCCTGGTTCTGTCAACACTGCACTGGCTCACTATCAAACATTGTATAGATTTTAAAATCTTGCTTATTACTTATAAAGCCCTGAATGGTTTAACACTTCAGTATTTGAACGAGCTCTTGTTACTTTATAGTTCTCCACGTGCAGGCGGCAGATCCTTTTCCTATTTAGCACCTAAACTCTGCAATAACCTACCTAGCATTGTACAGGAGGCAGATGCACTCTTGCAGTTTAAATCTAGACTAAAGACTTATCTCTTTAACCTGGCTTACACATAACACACTAATATGCTTCCAATATCCATATCCGTTAAAGGTTTTTTAGGCTGCATTAATTAGGTAAACCGGAACCGGGAACACTTCCCATAACACCCAATGTACTTGCTACATCGTTAGAAGAATAGCATCTATGCTAATACGCTACTGCTACGCTAGTTTCTCTCTTATTCTGAGGTCACAATAGCCACCAGATCCAGCCTGTATCCAGATCAGATGGTCACTGCACTCACCCAGATCCAGTACGTATCCAGCTCAGATGGTGGATCAGCACCTAGAAAGGACCTCTACAGCCCTGACAGACAGCGGAGACCAGGACAACTTGATGAGCCCCAGATACAGATCCCCTGTAAAGACCTTGACTCAGATAACCACAGGAAACAGATGATTCTTCTGCACAATCTGACTTTGCTGCAGCCTGGAATTTAACTGCTGGTTTCATCTGACCAGAGCTTCCATAGCTGTGACAGGACAGGCAGAGAGTTCACAGACAGGCTCCATAGCCATGACAAGACAGTAGGATAGTTCACAGACTGCCTCCATAGCAGTGACAGGAGAGTCCTTGACCAGGACAGGACAGACTCAAGGACAGTTCAAAAACCGCCTTCTTAGCCATAACAGGACAGACTGACAGTTTACCAAAGGCCTCTATATCCGTGACCAGACCGTCAGAGAGTTCAGAAAGTTCAGCAGCAGTAGCCGTCACATCTGGAGGTTCTACAGCAGCAACAGGAGCTTTGATTAACACAGAGAGTTCAGAAATATTGTCCGTGGTCAGAACAAAAGTGACAGTAAACACCAAAGGTATGGTGATGAGTGCCGCTGCTGTCTTGGAAGGAGTAGAAGCAGACATAACCACCATCAAAGCTTCTGCAACAGAAGTTGCCACCTCTCAGGGAACAAGAGTGAGCTCTGAAGCAGACTCAGGGACTGGGGTTGGCTCAGGAATGGATTTAAGGGCTTGAGGGAACTCAGGTGTAAATTCAGAGACTAGAGTGGGTGCTACCACCTCGGGAGGTTCTGCAATGGAAGCTGCAACCTCTGGGGAAACTACAGTGGTGTATGTGGCCCAAACTAAGAGAATGACCATAGCCATAATTGGCAGGACAAAGAGTACATTGTCTATGTCTGAGACTCATGGCGCTGTGACTGGGGAGCTGGATTGAGTAGCAGCCGGCAGGGTTGAGAGCATAACAACAGTGTCACTTGGGAACATTGAGTCTGCATGGCTTAGGAGCAGAAAGTCAACATGGTTTATGAGTGGAGAGTTCATGATATAACCCACAGCTTGTACAGACACCAGAGTTGGATCTTCCACATTGGATGCCAGTCTCAAATGCCTTGGGACTGACTATGTGTTTCTAGGTGTGGTAGACATGACAGATAGAACCTGATTTTACCAAGTGAGACATGTTCCTGGGACAACATCTTTGTTGACCCTGGAACAACATTGTGATTAACCAATCAGATTTGAAGAACAAGTTTATAGATTTTGTGAAGTTTACGCTTACAATCACCGTTAGGTGCTTGTACATCAATGTCATTCATGTATAATTTCCTCTGATTTTAAGGATCACTCATGGTTAAGGTTAGGTTTAGGTGTAGGGATATGGTCAAGACTACATTTTTTGAGTAAAATGTTGTTCCAGGGTCAACAAAATATGTTGACCTAGGAACACATCTAACTCAGCAATATCAGGACGTGCGACTTGACATGATTCATAAAGATCAGCTGTGACTTAACTTGACTCAGGAAGATCAACAGTGACTTGTTTGGGCTCAGGAATGGTAGCTGTGACATAATGGGACATTGTTGTGGCTGCCATTTTGTAAACAGGCTCTGCTGTCACCGCCATTTTGTGAGCGAGCTCCAGTGCGGACACCTTTACACAAGTGAGTGCGGTGTAGTGTTCCTCCATGACACCCACAGTGAATGCTGAACCAACAGTCTACAAAACATAATCCAAAAAAATCTACTCAGTGATGAACGAGGACTCTCATGAATCACTCTTGATTTTAAAGGCTGGTTAAGGCCATCACAGAAAAAGAGAGTGTCTATTAACATACAGTCTGGTAATTCTGAGCAATTAGCCAGAGCCAAATATTCCACAATGTAACCCTCTAGTGATTATGTGCCCTGCTTGAGAGCTAGTAGCAGAACCTGTCTTTATACCTGGCCAATGTCCTTTGGTAAAGCCGCTGGATCCTTGTTTGGCAGAGCATTCTGTTACGGAATGAACAGACTGAGAGACGTATGGATCCATTTCCAGGCATTTAATTCAACATAGGCGTGGTCATTAAAAGGCACGGGTCAAAATTAAAGCAGACAGATGTGAACAGGGCAAGACGAAAGAATGTTCCAAAGACGGGTGTGTCAGCACAGCGCCAAACATTATCCAGAGGGCTAGGCGAAAGAATAATCCAAACACTGGCTAGAGTCCTGGCGAGAGGCAAACAATATTCAAAATGACAAGACAAAAAGGTAATTCAAAATACGGCTGCTGATCGAGACACAGGAAGGCAAAGCAATGACAGAACTAGGCTAGACTTAGATACAGGGAATCAGGAAACAGGCTCCGTAAGGTAGCTATCAACAAACTAGTGATATATGTTAACAATACTCTGCGATGAGAAGGATCTGAGTGGGTGTTATATATAGTAGTGTGTCTCAATGGTTGCAGATGAGAGAGTGTAATCAGTGAACTGAAGCATGGGAAATGTAGTCTGTGGGGTTGTGTAACAGTCTGTGTAGTGAGAGAGTCAATATAATGGACGAGCGATTGGAGGCAATTGGATGGAAATCCATGGACCGGATTCATAACACAGTCAGAATAAAAAGTTAAAGAATATAAAGTGGCATACGACAAAATGTAATAAACTGAGTGTTACCATCTGTTGGTGTGGATGCTAATATAGTTATAGTTATACTTATTTTTATAGGTATTGGCAGTGCCTAGTGTTTGGAGCCCTGGGCTGCAACCCATGTTGCCCACTGGGATAACGCGGCCATGGGTATTGGTGTGAATAGGGCTTACAGATACAAGTCTTCTTGTTCTCTTGTCATTATACTTCTGCTAATTCAGTGATGATCTACATAAGCCTTGACTTTTTAAAACGTGAGTTCAGTATGTTCTCAATAATGTTTGTCCTTGTTTTTCTATAATTTTATTGTGTCTTTATTGTATTGTAACTGTCACATTTGACCTCAATGGGAAGCAAAGATGACAATACCACAGTAGAGACGCAGTGGGAAATCAAAGGCACAGGCACTCCAACAGGAAGAACGGCTATATTCAGACTAAGTACCTTTAAAGGGGAAGCAGTGGTTAGTTGTGACAGAGGCAGTGTTCATGCCAGGGATAATTGGCCTGTTTCTTTTGTTTCCCCAAAGGTCTCTCTCCATCCCTCCCTCTCAGTAAAAGAAAACTTTTTAATGGCGACAGTGGAGGGGCCGGTGGAAGACAATTTGGGGGGGGGGGGATTTCATTGTGATTGATTGAGAGGGCCATGGGAAAGGGCCATCGGGATAATATGCAAGTTTCACAGCCGTCCATTTCAGTGCCTGCTTTTGAGGCCAAACTGATATAGAGGCTAGCCAGGAGTGGCCAGGCAAAGGCACTCAGGGCTATTACTTTGATAGAATATGAAGCAATCACATGATGAAAAAAAACATCCATTGATCAACACCGTTATTGTATTATTTCTATTGCATATTATGCCAAGGAAGTAATTGAAACATGCACAAGCTTCAGATATACCTTTAGTCTTCATAAGAATGTTTCTTTAAAAATAAAATGTTTGAAACTCATTCTCTCATCCCACACCATATTACTTTATAAGGAGATATTGAGCAAGAATGTCCAAGCATTGCCCCCCCCCCCCTAAAAAAATGGAAATTTCAAATTTCCCTTTTGTAACATTATAAATGTTATAAACTGTCACTTTTGTCACAATTTAATTTATGCATGCTAAATGAGATGTAAAATAATAATAATAAAAAAATAAAATAAAAATAACAACTCTTAAGGAGCCCAACCTTTCGAACAGTAGTATGAACATCTCAAAATATGGACATTCTATGCTAAAATTTAAATATTACCATAAAATTGCCTGTAGTTTTCAAACACTGAAAATGTCTGCTGAAATGTGAAAACTATTGTAACAGAGTAGCATTACAAATGACGCCACCACTCTGTAGTTCTACACTGAGGGTCCGTTTACATGACAACATTTTCAGCCAAAAACGGGAAAATGTTTTGTTTACATGACAACAGTGTTTTGGGGACTGAAAATTTATATTTTTGAAAACGGACTTCAAAGTGCAAGTTTCAGTGTTGATTTTAAATTATGTTTTATTAACAAGGTTTGTGAGGAGCATGATCAGATAATCAATCAGTCTGCAGCTCGTCAGCTAATCAACTTAACAAGCACAATATGGGTATATATACAGCAAACTTACCTCTCTTCCATGACAGTCATCCAGCATCCCACCTCCACCCCAGCACCCCACTCTTAATCTAATTTCATCCCATATTTGGAATGGGGGGGGGGGGGGGGGTTCTCTCCTGAGCTTGGAGCCCTCCCTCCAGACAACACGCCAAATATGCTACTAATTGCTCTACCATATTTACCAGACATGGGGACTTGTGACTTGGTGACTTGGACTCGAGTCGACTCGAGTCGCTATTTTTATGACTTGTGACTTGACTTCGGACTCGGACTTGGAAGTTAAAGACTCGGGACTTGACTTGACTTGAGACAGGATGACTTGAATGACTTGAGTGTTAATCACATTATGTTTTCAGTTTGAATATAAAATATATAAATTATTTTTAAAAAATAAAATTGATTACTCAGCTGGAGCGCAGGCTGAGAATCGCGTTGTCATGTCATGACATCATCAGTCATGCCCTCTCTACCTTACGCACACCACGCCCACTTAGATCAGATATCACATCACATCAACATCTCAGCTTGAGGGGTACTGAGGGTCATCGCTTTTGTCGTCAATAATTCGCGCCTAAAAACGCGTGGAAATCGCTAGTCGCGCCGCTTTCTCATTGTTTCCAAAGCGCTCGGGCAGTTGCGCCCCTGAGGCGTCGAGCGTGTCTTACCTTGTAATAGAGGTAATGACTTTAATGACTCTGAGAGAGAGAGAGATTGTGTGTGTGTGTGTGTGTGTGTGTATGTGTGTGTATGTGTGTGTGAGAGAGAGAGAGAGAGAGAGAGAGAGAGAGAGAGAGAGAGAGAGAGTGAGTGAGAGAGAAACACACTCGTGCTTCACCTGATGAAGGAAACCCAAACTGAGTCTGACTCCAATCACAACCCCAACATTCAGAAACTAATTGACAAAAATCTGAAGTATAATTATGATGAAAAATTTAAAAAATGAATTTGAGCTCCAAACCAAACTCCAGTGTTATTCGGCCCTAAACAGAACCACAAAACTGGCAAATTACTTATCACTCAAGCAATTAAAAGAAAGACAAATCCTTTCAAAATATCGACTCAGTGATCATGATTTGGAAATAGAGATTGGTAGACATAAAAGATCCTGGGTACCGAGAGAAGAGAGGCAAACACTGTGAGCCGAATCAAACAGAGGATGAGAAACACTTCCTTCTTGTCTGTCCCAAATACAGCACTACAAGAGAAACATTCTTCCCACAGTTTGAAGCTTTGAATCCTTCATTCTTGTCTCTAAATGACTCGGAGAAACTACTCTATATACTTGGAGAGAATGAGACGGCAGTCACAATAGCTGCTAAATATTTATACACCATACACACCATACGAAAGGGATAATTTATTGTATTCAACTGTTTTATTTTATATTCTTAATTCTATATAATTACTATTATTAATATTAGAAATATTATCTGCTGCTGCTATTTTTATTGTATTTTATTGTAATCATATTTTATTCTGTATCTAAATGCTAAATTTGGCAATACTGTAACTCAAATGTCATGCCAATAAAGCAACTTGAACTTGAGAGAGAGAGAGAGAGAGAGAGAGAGAGAGAGAGAGGAGAAATGTAAGAAAGTTTAATGTTGTATGTAAACTGTGTTTGAGGGGAAGTTGTGGCCTAATGGTTAGAGACTCGGACTTGCAATCGAAGGGCTGTGAGTTCGAGTCTCGGGCTGGCAGGAATTGTGGGTGGGGGGAGTGCATGTACAGTTCTCTCTCCACCTTCAATACCACGACTTAGGTGCCCTTGAGCAAGGCATCGAACCCCCAACTGCTCCCTGGGCGCCGCAGCATAAATGGCTGCCCACTGCTCCGGGTGTGTGTTCACAGTGTGTGTGCACTTCGGATTGGTTAAATGCAGAGCACGAATTCTGAGTATGAGTCACCATACTTGGCTGAATGTCATGTCATGTCACGTCACGTCACGTCCTTTGTGTGAGAGACAGAGAGAGAGAGAGAGAGAGAGAGAGAGAGAGAGGAGGGGGGGGGGGTTGTTCAGAGAGGAGTCTGTTGGATGTTTAGCTGTTATTTGTTTTATGGACTCAATGTTGAAAATGTAAAACATTTCTGTTGGCAGAAGTGAAAAATAAATAATTTTATGAAGTTACAATTTTGTTTGATTCAATGATGTATTTTACTGAGCATGAGTATTTACAATGCAAATCCAAATTATTTTAATTTACTGTTACTTATATCTTGTCTTTTAACTTTATTAAGATCAGATTCTGCAGGTAAAATTACAATAATAAGGTGACTTGACTTGGACTTGACTTGACTTACTACAGGACTTGACTTGACTTGACTTGACATAACTTGTGACTTGACTTGACTTGACATAACTTGTGACTTGACTTGACTTGACTTGCCCAAGAAAAAAATACTTGGGACTTACTTGAGACTTGAAGGTTAAGACTTGAGACTTACTTGAGACTTGCACATGTGTGACTTGGTCCCATCTCTGATATTTAGTGCGAACTCGTGAAAGGCAAGCGTTAACATAAATACACAACAATGGCAGAGAACATGGTACTGTTGTTGATGCTCAAGAATTTCCTAACACTTCTTCAGGAAAGTGTGGGTTTACTTCACCAATACTAGAACCAACAGCGGAGATGCATCATATACATCATATAATCGTCACTTCTCTACAGGTACTGTTTACTAACAATGTAAAATCACCAACTACTGGTCTGGCATACGTAATACAGCATTTTTGACTGTTTTTGTGGATATGTGTAAACGCGAATCGTTTTGAAATCAATGTCGCGTATACGTGAAACTTTTTAAAAACGCAAGGGAAAAACTTTTCCGTTTTTAACTACATCGTTGTGGTGTAAACGTAGCCTGAGTGTTATACAACATTGTAATTCCTGATAGGCTCCCAGACCCCTGGGACAGAAGACACCTCAAGTCTCATTAGATCACTCACGAGCACATCTTATCCTTCAGCTCCACTTCTCCTCCTAATCCTTTCTTTCCTATCTCTACTCACCTCTGCTAAAGCAATTCTTTTCAATCCTCTCTTCATCTTTTAATCAATATTCTCATTCAACGTTTCAGATTTAACATGTTCAGAAGACTGAAGCATAACACACAAGTCATGAGGATAGTCTCATGATACTTTGTCTTTTTTGTATTCTCTGGACAAATTCTCTGGACGCCTCGTTCATGAGTTTTTAATGAATTATCCCTTTTGATCACATATTAGCATCTTGAAATGAGATGTTGTTCTTTCAGAATCAACAATCAAGTCTTTCACCCTATTGATGGTACAATTCCACAGCATAAGAGACTGACAGGTCAAGGCTGATTGATTATTGATCAGCGGTCAGGATGATAGGCAGATCGATGAACCTATTGCTCTGAAGACAAGGTCATCAGGGATAAACAGAAGAGGGGGTTTACGTTTGAATCAAAAGAATCTGATCTTTGTTATCATTCCCGTCGCTTGCACCTCAAGAGTGGCATATGATTGTTGTGAATCCCCAGGATTTAAGAGGCTTTGAATGAGCTTCGCCCACATCAAGCTGTTCCTGCTGCAGAAAAAGACCTGGACCTTCCACTGAATTCACAGCTCTGCCACTCAAGCTGACAGGAAAGCTTGGCATTATGGATTTGGTTTAAAGGTCTGTAATTTGTTCTTCATTAAAGTCTGTATGTTTTACACATACAGAAATTAACAGTAGTTTTAACAGACTCCAGTCATTCAGTAGCATAAAATAAATTATTCTGACTTTAAGAATTTGTTTTAAATTCTTCAAATTTATTACTTGGAAAAAGTGCAACTGAACAAAACTTGAAGACGTAGGACTTGGAAACTCCATGGGGAAAGCTATAGAACTATGGTTGCATTGCTATGCTAGCACTGCTTTTACAGTATACATTGCAGTTAGTTTGCTAGAAGTTTTCTTTGCTGACAACTGAATAATTGCAGAGCTTTGTTTCCGTATTGCGGAGCACCGCACATGGCATACAGGAAAAAAATAATAATAGTAGGCTAAATTGTGTGCACGATTTACTCATTCATTATCTCAATTGGCTAAATAGTGCATATGATTTATAAATCGAGAGAACATGTAAATTGCACGTTTTAGTACTTCAAGGGAATGAATTAGTAAACCTTTTATATAAAGAATTTTGCACACTGGAAAACATATTCTGATTTTAGTTGCCATGTGTCTGTATTTATCAGAATTTTGGCTTATCGAAACACTTCACTGAGATCCATCCGTAAAAAAAACAAGAATTTATATCGGCACATGCTGAGGTAATTGTGGGAGATTTTACATAAATAATACTGCAAGAGTTTCATGAATCGGAAATATTTAAAGTAGCTTGGGAAATGTTTAGAGAGCACTTTGTTTCAAAGGACAAACTGACCTTCATATAATAAAGGCAAACTGTACTAAAAGATTCAAAAGCTAAACCCATCAGCTAAGGAAGAAATGTTTTTTTCTCCACAAGTCTTTAATGTAGTCAAATGCACCGTGATTGAATCGTTGCGGCATTCTGCAGCATAAATACCAAGAATGAAATATTACTGTCAGAACATTTTTTTCCACTCTCGATAAGCCACTCTGCTGCAGGCAGCTAGAGGCAATGTGATTGTTCAAAGGCAGAAAAGACGACTCAGAGGCCTCAGACTGTCTCTAGAGAAAAGCATTACACAGTCTGTTTAACAGATAGATAGACAAATCATAATACGAATCCATTTCAATTGCAGGTCACATAAGATCAAAGTCAGGCCTGCTTTATTCAGCGTCTCTTTGAAAAATACAACAACAACACATACACATAGGGGTCGCCAAGTTTCGGCCCAATCAAAACGATGCTGGGCATGTGTGTGTGCATGCCTTTTTCTCAGAAAGCACTGCGTTGCTGATGGAAAGGGCTATTAACTAGCCCTGGGGAAACATGTTTACCTGCTGTCAGTGCTGCGGTATACATAGATCATTGTCATTTAAATGAGAAGCAACAACAATCAAACAGAAAAGGTAATTACATTTTACCTTTCCGAGAGATAGAACTGATTCGGTTAGCCAGGGAACATCAGACGGAATCAGAACGGCTGCTCAAGATTCAATGATGAAGATCGCTTTTAATGTGCTCTGACAGCCGAATGAATTAGGGGGGTGCAATATGGCTGCAGCCTAAATGGAGATAGAAAAACAAAAGTAAAAGGGCAAAACTCTTTTTAATCACTGTTGAGCTGGTGACCTATACGCGATGACAAAAATGTCTCTTCACATTGACAGCAGCACTAGGGAAGAATACCCAATATGAGCACTGGAGACAGCATGTACTGAAACAAATAGAGCAGCGATGGTTGCCAGATATTCTGTAGGTATACTGCACTTCTGCTGAAACTGTGCCAGGAAAATAGAGCAGGTGTGTGTAAAATCATAATCAGAGCTCTGTGTCTATCAAGTGCTGTCTCATTGGTTCTCATCTGGTTTTAAATTAAGAACCTGATTTAACAATGGATTAATAAGTGTCCACCCATCGCAGTACCAACATTGTTCATCAAAAAAATGCACTACACAAACAGTTCCTATTTAAATTACATATGTTGAAGAGGAAAACTGACAATTTCGTGCTCTACTTACTGTGAAGGGCACTTGTAGTTAGCACTCTTAAGGGTGCATTTATTTAATCAGACAAAACAGTAATATTGTTAATTATTTCAGTTTAAAATGACTGTTTTCTCTTTTAAATATTATTTTTAAAATGTAATTAATTGCTGTGATGTAAAGCTGGTTTTTCAGCATCATTACTTCAGTTTTCAGTGTCTCATGATTCCTTAAAATCATTATAATATGCTGTTGGCTGCTTTAAGAATCATTTCTTATTATTATCAATGTTGGAAACTGAGGGTTTTATAATCCTACATAAGATCTAATTAGATTTTACTTTAGATTTCAAAATTAATAGCAAGCATAGCCTTTGTGAAGGTCTCACTTTCAGTAGAAACTAGAAGCTTCATTTGGGTGTTTGTTTTTTTTAATTGATATTTTAGGATGGAAAAATGCCATTTGGATTCAGCCCTTGTAAACCCAACACCAAAAGAAGTGGGGTTAATCCATAAACCCCAATTTTGTATAGTATTGTCTTTTACTTTGTGTTTTGTTTATGTTTTTTTGTGGATGAGGGCATGTTACACAACCCGTCCATGCCAGCATCTCCCATTTGGCTTCTGCCAAGAGACTTTTTAGTTTGATTTCAATTTTCATTTGACCGCAACAACAAAATATGTGAAGCATTTCTTCTTTTCTCTTAAAAGTTGATACAATGGTCCAAATGCACAATTATGTGGTTTGCTGCACTGGTCTCAAAATAACCAATGTTTCACCAATTGGGAACAACTAATTTCGAATTGTGACCAATCCAAAATATTGATAATGTGTAAATAGTGCAATATGAAGTGATGTAAAATGGATAATTCTCCAGGAGTGGCTGATCATTTTACATATATTTCCACAGACACAAAAGACTATTATTATATCATTCGGGGGCATTACATTCCAGAGCATTCATATTCACAGAATTCTTATGAGCAGCCAATTGTGCAGTGGACTTCTAAATGAAGCCGGTTCTAAACTCAGCAAGCAAACTGCATATTGGCATCCACCTTACGTAGAATGAAGCAACATTCAGGCTGGGCCATACGACAGCAGCTCTGAGTTTGGATGTTGGCCTTTCTTTCTTTGGTCTTTCTTTTCATGCATCCATCCGTCCGTCCCCTTTTTTCGGACTGCCTCACACCCAGATGTGCTTTATGTTCAGCCCAGTCTTCAGGTTCATCCTGCCTGGGATAAACACACAGAAAGCACTAGGGTGTGATGGGTTCTTTTACAAGGGCTTAGTTCCTTACAACAAAATCAAAGGAAAATAACAGGGGCGTGAGAGAAGCTTCGAATGATTACAAGTTAAGCCCTGTTTAACATAATCTTCTGCAATGGCAACGTGTTAAGGAGAAAATATATTGTCAACAGAGAAATACTTGGCTTCGCCATGCAGAGACATGTGAAGCAATGCTAAAGCAGAGAAGACTTTAAAAGTTACTTACTCAGTAATTTTTTATCCTCATTAAAAAGTTTTACCCCTAAAGAAGTGAATATTACTTTTTAAAAAGACTTTATTCATATCAGTAGCCCAATGAAAGCTGTTTTATTTCACAAGGATTAGATTGTCTCAGGCCTTACAGGTACATGACCAGTTTAATAATATTTGCGTAGCTCAATCATGGCTGACTGTGATGTGAATAGGGCATTTATACAATAGCCTCAGTAAGTGAAATTTGCTTTTGCATGATGCTGCATTTATGTAATGACAATGAGCCAATATGATGTTATTGATGTGTAAACAGGGTTTGAGATTAATATCTGCCAAACTCGCCAATGATGAGTGAATTAAGAAATTTAAATATGCCCTAAAATATTAAATAAGATTATATATTACGTAATATTTAATGTTTTTGAAAGAATATCTTATTCTCACCAAGGCTGCATTTATTCCAATTATTATTAGAATTTAAATAAAATGTTTCTATTTCAATATATGTTTTAAAATGTAATGTATTCCAGTGATGGCAAAGCTGAATTTTCAGCAGCGTTACTCCAGTCTTCAGTGTCACATGATCCTAAAAATTCACTTTATATTTATTCTTGATATTTTGTACCCGGCAAGTGTTCATTACCTTGCGTTTAAATGTAGATGATCATTGTGTACTCATTTGTCTAACATTAAAAAGCTGCAAATTTGTGCTACTAAGTTTCAAAAGATGATTGTGTTGGAACAGGGAGGAAGTTTGGAGTTCTAAAAGTAAAAGTATATTTTCCTAATTCAATGAACTCTTTGGTCTCAAAAGATCAATGAGATTTTTCATAATATAACCCTTGTAAACATCGCTGTTTCACACAAGCTTCATTCTGTCCTCTGTTAAGCCAACACTGAGAAGCCACAAACCCATGAAGCCCACAAAAATGTGAATTCATGGAAATCACACACAAGTAGCCGTCTCTTGTAGGCCGGTCGAATCACTCAATATTTCACTGTCTCTCCCCCAACACCATCTCACTATCTCTCTCTCTAGCTTCTGGGCTCAGCTGATTCCATACAGTCTGAGCTGATAGCATCTCCCAATGCGTGTTTTGACTGGCTGCGTGTGTTGTCTCTGTCTATTCTCTCCTTATCTCTGATGGCTTTCCACGTAGGGTGGCGAGGCCTGCAGAGAGACAGAGAGCTGTCGCAGAGCTGTCATTTACAGATGCAGCACCCGTATCTCAGACCTATTGCAATTTCCCTATGTGCTGACGGCCTCCCAGTAGCAAAATCTACATTAGCTAATGGAAAAAGAGAAAAGGGTACGAGAGCACTGGAGAGAGAGATGTGAAATAAAAGAAGACCAAAATAGGCAGTGCTTTAGGAAAGACACCTAGTTTTGCAGTGTAAAGGAAAAGCGGCGCATTTGGACAAAGATGGAATGCTTCTTTAGGCATGTCAAGCTTTCTCTCAGAGTTTATCAAGTCACTGAAGCCTCGAATGAAAAGGCTTTTTAATCCGCTCAGTATCTTATGTCCATTTTTTTTAAAGATTTGCTTCAGTGATGCTGTTCTGTGGTCTACCACTAACTTTTCTTATTTGTTAAAACCTCACATGATCCTGCTGGGCCCTCTGGACCTATTTCTTGCCATTTCTTCATTAGAAACTGCAATCTGGATGATGTTTGCAGTATAATAAATTAATTAATTGAAGCTTGTGCTGTCAAACGATTAATCATGATTAATCGCATCTGCAATAAAAGTTTTTGTTCACATAATATATGTGTGTGTACTGTTTATATTTATTATGTATATAAAAATACACACACATACAATATACAGTTTGAAAAACTTTACATTTATTTACATATATTTGTATTCGTATAATTTATATTATATATAAATATACTTAATATATAAACATAACACATTTTTGTAAATATATACTGTACGTGCTTGTGTATTAATATATACATAATAAATATACACAGTAAACACAGATATAGTATGTTAAAAATAATAATAATTGATTAATCCCATTTAATCATTTGACAGCAATAATTTAAATTTAAATTGTAGGTAATGTAAAGATTATAGCAATTTTAAAAGAAAATTCAATTTCTAGTCTTTCTACTTCAATATTCCATGTTAAATTCAATGTCTTTCCTTTTAAGTAATTCTTTCATTATTAAATTTACTTAAGTTAAAAAAAGATTAATTCACAAAGAATTTTATTTTACATTTTGTCCCAAACCTTTATTTTGTTTTTCATTTTTCTAAAAAACACACAAAAGTAGATGTTATGCAAATCAGAATTATTCACTTATAATTTTACCCTCTGCTTGTGCTCACAAATCTCATTCACACTTGTGTTCAGGTACGGCACCTTTTTTTTTCTATTGATGTCAAGTGCAATTGGTTCAGCAATGGGTAGTTTAAAAAAAGTGCAAATGACTGCTGCTTTGATCAAATGGCTTCAGATGACTTTTTTGTCCAATTTGGAGTTTTGCCTTATTTTCATCCATTTTCATTATATATATATATATATATATATATATATATATATATATATATATATATATATATATATATATAAAAGCTCAGATGTTGTCCCCAAGATCTTCATATTTTTTATAAAGAAGAAAGAGTAAATGATGACAGAATTATCATTTTCATGTTTACTTTAAAATTTGCACACATCTCTCGCTTTTTTCTTACTTTGAAGCAGGGAGTATGCGACATACCTCATCATTTGCACACATCACCATCGCTGCTGAAATACGTCATTCGTCTTTAAAATTGTGATCCCATCTCCACCATCTCTCACACTGAGACAGCCGGGTTTGAGCTGAGAGGTTTTGTGTGGAGAGGAATGCAGAATGGCACGGTTCACAGGATGTGATGACGCAAAAAGTCACAGGATGGAGAATGCAAACACCGAGTCCTGAGGCGACTTTGACCTGCCTCCCTAAAAAACAGCACTGCAAGAATCAAGAGAGCAACATGATGTTTAGAATTTATTTGAATGTGACCTTGTTTTAAATGGTTTCCAGTCAAGCACTGTTCCATACAGTGTTATCAACATTAGTCATTTAATGAATAAAAGGCACCTCCTATTGTGAACAGTTCATCATAAACAGTACTTCATAGAAAAAAAATAGCATAATCTTAAAAAAAACAACAACAAAAAAATAATAGAAATAACTTGCTCTGCCTCTGAAACAATAGCTGACATCATCATTACAGTGTGGGCGGGGTCCATTCTGGTATGTATTGTATGAGATCACATTAGAGCAAGTTTGGCAGTTTCGTACACATCAGTCAACAGCATAGTGATATATAAAGCACAGCTCACAAAGAAGTCTCCTTCAAACCAAGCAGCTTTCTGCTGGTCAATGTGAAACACTTGCTTGACCAACTTGAATATGAATGAAATCTGCATTGGGAATATTTTCCCCCTTATGCAAACCCAAACTGCACAGATTAGAGGTCAGCCGATAGTGGATTTTAAAGATACCGATAGCTATGTTGGGCCACACTGATGATAGCGATAAATCAACCATTAATTTTTTAAATGGACACTGAAGGAAATCTAGAATAGGGCAGTCCCTCACTGAATGAAAGGGCAGCTGCGCGTCTAGGAGAAATCACAGGTCTCATATACACCAGACGTGTCACGTTCAACTCGAGCAATGGTCTAAAGTAACTGATTTAATTACCAAACAAAAAAAATGTTTCTTCAAGAATGAACAAAGTGGCATAGATGACTTTAAAATTCTGTGTTTGAAAAACAGCAAATGGCACGATCTATATTAAAGCTCTCTAAATGAAGCATACTTTATAAGACACAAAGAAAGACAAACGTTTTGCTGAAAATTGCATAATACACTATTTTACAGCCTAGGGTGAAGTAAGTATGTGATTTGGGAAAATATAATGTTACAATGGAAAACTCGGCAGGATTTCTGTTGGCTCTGTGATTTCTGTGATTTCAACCTCTAGAGGCCACTCTCACACTGTATAATGACAGCTGACCCTTCTCAACCACTCCAGCAATAGACGCAATCCGGAAAAACTATCAGCATGGATTTTTGCCGATAGCCGATAGTTCCAGCAATCAACTATCAGTGCCAGTTCTTCTACAAAATCGATCAATTGCTCAACCTCAAGCGCAGATTGCTATAGAAATTATTGTATTTTGCAGGGCAACAGCAAATTTAGCAATACCCTAATGCCGATTTTAACCCTGATTTTCACTCGCCGACTGTTATCTAGAAATTGCAGACAAATGAGGCAAATCGTTGCTCGTTCATGAGTGTGACAATCACGAAGTATGTGTTATCAAATACACAATCTGAGAGAAGCACCGACATGTCACCGATGCTCGGGAGATATCTGGCATGTTAAATATCTGGACCAAGTGGCAACCTTACGTTCTCTGAACAAGGAAACTACTTAAACTTCAATTCACTGACTAGCCGCTAAAGACAGGCTCCAAAAATTTGTCAATCCCAAAGAACCCAAAGATAAAATGTCCAACTTTACAGCAGAAAATTTTTTTTACAACCTGGTACAAAAAGTGATATTGGTCTATATAACTAATTTTGTCCTTCTTGACAACTGTGGGGGGTGGGGGAGAGGGTTATTTCAACCATGTCATGCCTCTTTGCCCATTTTTGATTATCCAGGAGTGACACACTGTGATGCGCTGCCAAGATGACATCGGCTGGCTCCGCCCACTTTGGGCTTCAAAAATACTCTTCAGAAACCTACAGGTGATGTTACAGACACTCCATCCATGTTTTATACAGTCTATGATCTGGACCTGTACTGTTAAATGTGGTTTGACTGGAAATGACATCGGCAACGACCTATACAGCCAATGAGAGAGTACGATACAGGGCAGGGGAAAGTTCAATGGGAGGAGTCGTAATAGATCTGCAACAGAGCATCAACAAGCAACCATTCTCTCGTTCATATTCTACTTTTATTATGTATTTATTTATTTTCACTGTAAATCAGTGTACAGACAACTTGGGTTGCAAGCTTTTTGCAGGCTGCTGTTTTTGACAGGAACAGAGTCAAACCAAAATTTATTCAGACACCTTCAACATTTCTCACAGTATTATCACAGTTTATTTACTACAGTTTACAAAATGGTAATAAAATATGACAAGAACTCAGAGTTAAAGTAAATCCATCTTGATAATGTCATAACTTTGATAGAAAGGTATGTAACGTATTAGGCTACATAGCTGTCAGCTGTTAAATTTAAGTACACAATAAGATAATAGCAATTTAAGTCAACCAATTACCAAGCAATGCTTAACTTTGTTCAGTCTGTGGTGTAAAGGTAGCATAAGCAATTACATAAGCAAAACATGGTCAGGTCAAAGTGTCTGAATTATTTTTGGTCCCAAATTCGTATCCATTTTACTGGTAGTCCAACGTATGAAGAATTTTTGGGTATGTCACAGATTACTATATTTTGCAATCCTCACTTACATAAATGAACTATAGTGTCCTGCACCCATTAGTAATAATAATAATAATAATAATAGAAACATTAAATCTAGTGTCTAAATAATTTTTGGTTTGACTGTATATCCATTCTTGTGCAAGAAAACCTGTCTCTTGTGTGATCTTACTTCCTGTATCAAATCTTGGGTGCATTTGATTGTGAAATGTTGTTTGCAGACAAAGTGATTTGTTGGTGATTCTTCCTACTGAAAAGTAGTGTAATGTGTATAATGATAAACATGCTGAAAATGGCTGGCAAAAAAAAAAAAAAAAGTCAGCATGGAAAGCGTTAACACTTGCTATGGGATAAAAAAAACAATCCTATCTTAATTTTTTTTTTCTAGTGGAATATCCTGTTTCACTAGAAAAAAGACACATTACCAAAGTAAAATAGCATATTTATCTAATAAAGTCAAATCGACAATTTGTTTGCAGAGATACAACTGTAGATTAAAAAAGTGCCCTGTCGGGTCCCAAAGTCAGCTGTCAATCCATAAAATGTCTTTATATAATAGAGACACTTTTGTATCATCGCTGTGTTCCACTTAGAGGATAGACAGAAAAGAAAAGGGAAAATAAATAAATTGCTAGAGCTTCACTCAGGACCCGAACGACCTACTGCCCCCATTCCTGACCTTCTAGTTGGCACATATACTGTACGTCTATCCTCATGTGCCCTTTCATAATTATTTCATAGACATTAGGGTAGAGAAGTGTAACCAGGGATTATTTCCAGTTGCTGGGAGCCACCAACCAAGCACTGCCTTTTATAGCTTCACTACTCTATTTTTAATGTAACAAAACAAATAATGTCTGCCAAACTACTGCTGCTACAGCCACAAAATACTCGTACATTATAACGCTCATTTCCAATGTGTGATGCCTGAAAAACTATAATGCAGGACTGTCAATACCTTAGAGAAAAAGAGAAATAATACAAATGTGGTGTGGCTAAATATTTCCCCATGCTTTGTTCTGCACTCCAAAGTCTCTTTTAGAGTTATTTCACATATTTGACCAGGCTTGGCTCTATAGGGGGCACAAGATGGGTCTTGCCCACCCGATCATGAACAGAGGTGTCAAGTAACGAAGTACAAATACTTCGTTACATTACTTAAGTAGAAATTTGGGGTATCTATACTTTACTTGAGTAATTATTTTTTAGCCGACTTTTTACTTCTACTCCTTACATTTTCACGCAAGTATCTGTACTTTCTACTCCTTACATTTTAAAAATAGCTTCGTTACTGCTATTTCATTTCGGCTTGTTTTCATTCCGGCTTGTCATCATTCAAATAAAAAAAAAAAAAAAAACTATCCAGACAAATCGCGCCATCCGGATGGAGTGAATTTGATTGTGGTTGGATGAGAAGTATATACAGATACCATTCCGACACCCTATTGGTTTGTACGCGATCCATCGCACCTGCACATGACACAAATCACGTCACACTCCAGCCAGGACATAGCCAGTTTTGGGTTCGTTTATCAAAAAATATATTTCTTAAAAGTAAGGTTGGATATGGAACCGGTATGCACCTTACTGAATAAGAGGAAGCAGATTTCGGTGCCTTTTAAATGCCTGAGCGATCGATTGAAATGTTTGTCCTGGTTTCTCCGAAATGTACACAAGAAGCACGGGCATCGCTAGGCTTTTTTAGCGGGGCTGTAGCAAACTGTATACAAATTTGTGATCGCCTCAGAGTCAGTCCCCTTAAGTTTCATATGAAACCGGCGTCAGACCGGTCTTCTCTCCGTCTTTCAGCGCGCTCTTCAATCCGCAGACCGCGGCGGAGCAGTGCGAGCGGAAACAAACACAGAGGACACAAGGTATGTGTTTATCGAAGATTGTTAGAATATCCGTATCTGTGCAGTTCTTTGTCATAAATACAGTTTACAAAAGGTCACGAGGGAGCAGTCGGTTTCTCATCTTCTGTAAAGTTTTCGCTGCGTTCACCGCTCACCACTAAACAGCTGTTTCCTCCAGCAAAAATCTAGCCCTTAACACATATGAACGAACACTTACACTTATTTAAATATACTTAATTTAATCGTACGTACTTTATACATACACCAGCTACTGTGCAAAAGTCTTGGGCACGTTAGTATTTTCACTAAAGAATGGTGTTCGGCCAGTTATTTATATACTTTGCTGTTTCAGTATAAAATATCTGTTTAAATTTCCAAACATTCATTTCGCCGTTGTCAGACTGCTTGTGCATTCAAAATCGCACTAGATTATTAATAAAGTTAATGGCAAACTGATATTTCCTACTGACACACTACAGCATATATATAAATAACTGGCTTAAAACCCTTTTTTGGGGTGAAAATACTAATGTGCCTTAGACTTTTGCACAGTACTCTACTTTACAAACGACTGTTGCTACTTTATAAAGAATGAGCATACAGTCATTCACAGAATGGATTAAAGACAGTGACAGACAGCACTCATCTTAACTAAATATCAGAGTGAGTGACAGAGATACAGTCGAAACATTATGTGTGGTTTTTGTATTAAGTAATGACCCAGATTATGAAATACATTTATTAGCCTTAGATTAAGCATAACTTGGGAAATAAGAGCATCCAAAGTGAAAGCTATGTATTTATTTTAAATATTTGTAATGTTCTTTAATGTTATCCATAGTTTTTTTGTGGGTCTTTTTTTTAAAGTATCGGTTCAGGCACCGTTTAGGCGCCGGTACCGTTTTAAAAGTATCGAAATGGCACTGGATTATTTCTCACTGGCTCATTTACCAAATGGGTGCTTTCTCTTCGTCCTCCACAAATTAAGCTACTGTAGGTAGTTCGGTAGCGAGACGTTTTAATAAATTATCGTTTGCGATTGACGACGCGATTGACAATGTTGTGATAAGTAGGCTATACCAACTTTGTAACTCGTTACCCCCCCCCCCCCCCACACACACACACACACACTGGACATAGCAAATACAGGAAGCTATCAATCAAGAAGGTATCAGGATTATGAGTTTTTTCATTTTTAGTTTTTGATTAATCACTTGGATTAATCATTCACTTTGACAGCACTATAATCTTTCTTGTATATAGACAACCATACAAGGCTAATTGTTTTTTAGCCTCCACCAATGTTCTTGTCCATTGCCCTCGCAGATTCCTGCAGCTAAACTTGGATGTACACTTACATTCCATTAAAGGTTATTGATGACATGCCTCTGAAGTTTGACTTTTTGCACCATAACAATACTTATAGGCAACTATAGGGTGACCATATGAGCCATTTTCCCAGGACACGTCCTTACCAGGATTTTTATATTGCCTAAAATATCCAGATTTTGGCTGTTTGTGCTTTGCAGATCGATCATTGTATGGCATTCATAAGTGTCATACAATGATTGGTGCGCAGCGACGCTTCAAGTTGAATGAACGAACAAACACCTAACATGTACGTGTATTTGCATTACTCTGATCGTTCTCTGTAGATCTCACCTTATCACACGCCACGACTGGTTGATTATGTAACATACCTGCATGTTATTGGTCAAACTACTTTGGATGTTTTAGGCAATATAGAAATTCTGACAAGGACGCGTCCTGGGAAAATGGCTCATATAGTCACCCTAGGCAACTAGTCATCATATCTCTAGTTCTTTAATGTATTTGCATTGTACTAAAGTACGTTCATTTTCAATGGGCATATATGCGGCTGAAACCGGTAGCCTAGTGCATCCCAAATTTTTCAACATGAACATTTTAATATAACTTTATAGTCATTATGGCCTATGGCTTTTAGAATAATGTTTTTTTGAGGAGGTGGGGTAGTGCACAATAGGCCCCTGTGGCGCGGCCTAAGCTTTTGTTCTAAATGGCATTTTTTTCCCTTACATTACTTTTACTTTTATACTTTAAGTAGTTTTTTAAACCAGTACTATTACACTTTTACTTGAGTAAAAAGCTTGAGTTGATACTTCAACTTCTACAAAAGTCTTTTTAAACCCTAGTATCTATACTTCTACTTAAGTAATGAATGTCAATACTTTTGACACCACTGATCATGAACTCGGCAACCCTGGGACCACCTAGAAGACGAGGAAATGCAAAGCAACTTTGTATTGTTCTAAAATGATTTAAAAAAAATAAAAACAGTAAAATAAACTAAGGAACACTATGATACACCAGGCTCTTTGTTCATCTTTCATTTATCATTGTTTTATATGTTTTGCCTCAAAATAAAAAAACAACAACAACAGAGATTTGATCATAAAACTAAGCATTTACATATCATCTTTCATATTATTGGGAGATATAGAGTGAAATATGATATTTATATGGATTTTCTGCTATACAGATTTACATAGCTCATTGAATTACAAGATATTAGAATTTCATCTTATGCCTAGTTCACACGGGACGATTTTAAAATTGTCGGCCGATTTTCCAAACCTGAGAGACCCCACACACGGCGATAAAAAATCACGGGTCTAACAGTTTTGGTCGTACAGTGTGTGGTGTGCAGCCACACGGCAAAATCAACACATCACACACGAACCGATTTGACTCCCGAGCATTCCCAGGTCAGACGGGAAATCTCGCAAAATCCCTCGAGATCTAACGTGACTTCAGAGTAAACAATCATGGCGGACGAAGAGGATGCAGTGGCCATAGTTTGTCCTTTGTTTGTAACCGAAAAAAAACATAAGAAAAAAAAAGAAAAGGCGATTGTCAAAGAAGCGGAGACAAAGTCCTCCATCTCCGACGTCCACCGGACTTTCTGGTGCGCCATGCCGCCGGCTGTTTTGACTTTGTTTCCCGGTACTTCCTCGCCGCCTCGTCACCTCGCTTTCTGATTGGCTACACGCCACAGTCCACAGGCTGCGTGATCGTTTGTCCTCGGGGGACACCACACACGAGAAAAAATCGGGCCAAATAAATCCAACATGTTGGATATCCCCGATTTGAGATCGGAGCGGTCCCAACGTCCTTCCGAGCAGAGGAGAGCAGTCTTTACACACCACACACGGCAGGAATATCTGATCAGATTATTTTACGATAATCGGAGCATCCTTAAGATGTCGGAAGGTGTCAATCGGGGCTAAAATCGGCCTAATTATCCTGCCGTGTGAACCAGCCTTTACTTTTTGGCCCTATAAATATCAGCAAAAGCAAATTTCCGATTTTATGCTCAGTTTGGGCCAGTTAAGTTTTTTTCCTCCTTGAGTATGAGTTCTCCTATATTATACTATACTATACTATGCAATAAGCTAATTTCAATAAATAAATAACAGACCATTATTACAGAGTACAGGGTTAATTATTTCCTTTTATAGTTATTAAAAAGCATCAGGGTAGGAAACAATTCCTAAATTTCATTACTCATTACAGAGCCAAGCAATGTTTGTTTCTGATTAGGCAACAAAGTATATAGCACATTTAATAAACTCAGAAATAAACTAAACACATGGTTCATACCTAATCACTGAATCTAAGTGCTAACAAATCAGAGGCAGAAACTATTTGTATGAACACACATTTCCTCCTCTGTACAGCAATGCCTAATTCATTACACCTGTAAATGACTTATAATATCATTTTAATTAGTGTAAAAAATGTCATTACTTACATTTTACATCCAATGACAATTATTGTATTAATCAAAATGATTGTGCTCAATATTTCCATTGTGCTGTGTTTGATTGACAAGCATGTGCAAACTTTGAATGTGTGAAATTGATCAACAACTAAATCCAGGAACAAGCTGTTTTGCCAAACGCTACTGATCACATTATAAAGACAGGGTAGACTGTGTAAAGTTTTTGATGTACTGCACAAATACTGACCTCACCTCACATGAGATGACTTTATCTGTCTACCAACAAAATAATTGTCAAACCCTTATATAAACCAAATGTAATTCCCATTTTCCACAATCAATGGTTACAAGAACATTTTGAGCATGTGCTAAATTAGATTAGATTTTAGGCAAACATTTAAAATATAGCAAATATATATATTAGGGGTGTAATGGTACGGTGCTTTCAGTACAGTGTACTGAATGACCGAATGCAATATTTTGTGCACGGAACATAGGTACATTGTGTTTCCAAACGAACATATTAAATGGCGGAAGTCTCCGCGTTCAGCGCAAATCCCATCCTGCAGCTGATTCTAAGGCCGGCGACACACTGGCTGCGTGGCGTTTCTGCTATGTGTCGGCTGCTTTGGGTTCTCTTACGAGAGCTCTCTCGTACTGCGTCTTAGCTAAGACGCTACGGGAAAAGTCTCTTTTCACGAAATACTGAAGCAAAAAATCCTGAAGTCCACCATCCTGAAGCTGCTGGCATCGCCGCCTTCCACTGCCATTCCTGCTGCGCTATCCGGCGCCCATATCCTTTACATTATTCTGTTATATCCTGTGTGTGTGTTCGCCCTGCGACGCACATTCACAAAAGAGCTGCGTCTTTTTAAAGATGCCCTCGTGCGGCTCGTGCAGAGCCCCACTCAGCGAAGGAGATCGTCACATCATCTGCGTCTCCTGTCTGGGTGAGGACCATGCAGCGCTCGCGCTCGCTGACGGCGGATGCCCTCATTGCGAGTTAATGCCTATGGTGACTCTGAGGACTCGCCTGGCATCCTTCTCGAAGCCTGCATCATCCGCTGCGCTGCAGCGCCGTAAGAAGCGCCGCTCGCAGCGCCTACCAGAACCGCCTCCAGCTCGGCCGAGCTCACCGGTTCCCTCCGCTTCGCCGGCCTCCCCTGCATCGCTTCCCGATGCTCAGTGTCCGCTGCTTGCCGACGCGTCATCTGAGGAAGTGGATCTCAGGCCCGCGTTGGAGGAAGAAGACACGTGCTCTCTGCTTGCTTCGGGCAGTGAGGGTTGGGCGAGCTCCATGGATCTCGCGCCCGCTGCTCAGAGGCCCAGCAGACGGGGGGATATCGATAAGGAGCTGATGCGTGTACTCTCGCTGGCCGCGGCGAGCCTCTGCCTCGAGTGGTCTGCACCAGCGCCCCCTTCACGTTCCCGGCTGGATGGTAGCTATCTTCCGGATGAGCGCTCTTCCTCAAGCTCAAAGCACGCCCCTTTTCTTCCTGAGCTTCACGAAGAAGTGGCGAAAGCTTGGTATGCTCCATTCTCGGCGAGAATCCGCTCATCTGTTTCGCCAGCATTCTCCACACTGGACGGTGCTAAGAACAGAGGCTACCTGTCACTTCCGCCGGTGGAACAGACTATAGCAGCGCACCTTTGCCCGCCCTCTGCTGGACGGCGGACTAAGGCGCCGTTGCCATCCAAAGCCTGCCGCATGACGTCATCGCTGCTCGCACTGATATTCTCTGCTGCTGGGCAGGCTGCGTCTGCGTTACACACCATGGCTACGCTACAGATTTTCCAGGACGATCTTCTCCGCAAGCTGGATGAGATGGGACCTGAAGCGATCTGTCTCGCGGATCTGAGGAGTGCTTCGGATCTCTCCCTCCGCGCTACTAAGTCCGCTGCACAGGCCATGGGACGGGTTATGGCTTCCGCTACGGTGGCTGAGAGGCATTTGTGGCTGACGCTTTCTGACATCAAGGAGTCTGAGCGCGCTGCATTCCTTGACGCGCCTCTAACTCCTGCCGGCCTCTTCGGATCTTCCGTCAACGAGTTTGTGGAGAGATTCGCCGAGGACCAGAAAGCTTCCCAGGCGTTCAAGCACTTCTTGCCGAAGTGCTCCAGTTCTGCAGCTAGCCGCTCTAGACCGGCCCCACAGAGCTCTCAGTCACGCCCACCGCCTCCTGCTGCGTCATCGCGACAGCGTCAGCAACGCAGCTCGGGACCCCGTTCTCGCTCTTCAAGCCGAGCTCTCACCCAAGCGCGCCGCTGTTGCAGTTCCAAGAGTTGTGACTGCCTCAGTGTCTTCTGCAATGCGCAAGCCTGCATGAGTGCCCGCTTGCCTGCACACAAAAGCCGTTATCACGGCTACCCAGATGTTTCACAAAAAGAGTGTTTTTTGCAGGTGATAGAACGGGTGAGAGAAACGAGATGTTCAATACTGCTTGTAGCACCTCTTTGGAAGAACCAACCATGGTTCCCAGATTTGATGCAGTTAGCAGATGTCGCCCCGTGGCCGGTACCGTTGAGGAGGGACCTCCTCTCGCAGGCCAGGGGCTCGATTTGGCACCCTCAACCGGAGTTGTGGTCCCTCCATGTGTGGGCACTCAACGGTTACCCGCTGATCTCGCAGTGGGAGTGCTAAATACCATCACTCAGGCTAGAGCTCCGTCGACACGACGTCTGTATGCCTCGAAGTGGTCGGTGTTCTCCAGCTGGTGCACAGCTCGAGGTTATTCACCCCTTAGTTGTGAGGTGACGGAGGTCCTCTCCTTCCTACAGGAGCTGTTGGATAAGGGCAGAGCCCCATCCACGCTCAAAGTTTATGTGGCGGCCATCGCGGCGTTTTCTGAAACGGCGTCCGGTCAGTCAATAGGAAGGAACGATTTGGTCATCCGGTTCCTCAGAGGAGCTAGGAGGCTGAATCCTCCCAGACCTCCATCAGTCCCTATGTGGGACCTCGCGGTGGTTTTGGAGGCCTTGAAGGGTCCCCCTTTTGAGCCTATCCAATCGGTTAGCCTTCAGCATCTGTCGTTCAAGACAGTATTCTTGTTGGCTCTCGCTTCTGTGAAGCGTGTGGGTGATTTGCACGCGCTCTCGGTCAGCCAGTCGTGCTTGGAGTTTGGGCCCAATGACTCAAGGGTCATACTCAAACCTAGGCACGGTTATGTGCCGAAATCCCTCAACACACCGTTTCGGGCTCAGGTTATTGCCCTGTCTGCCCTGCCGATGTCAGGGGAGGATGGAGACTCGAGTCTTCTTTGCCCTGTCAGGGTTTTAAGACCTTATTTGTCTCGTTCTGCTGCCTTTCGGCAGACGGAGCAACTGTTTTTCTAGTTTCGGTGGACGTTCCAAGGGAATGGCTGTTTCGAGACAGACTCTATCCAGATGGATAGTTGACGCCATAGCGTTAGCTTACGCTTCCAGGGGCCTTCAGTGCCCGTTGGGTGTCAGAGCACACTCCACAAGAGGCGTTGCCTTGTCGTGGGCGTGGTCTACTGGAATCTCCTTGCAGAATATATGTATGGCGGCGGGTTGGGCCTCGCCATCTACATTTATCAGGTTCTATAACCTGGAGGTTCCCGCCTTGCAAGCAAGGCTGCTGTCGGTATAGTCGAATCAGGGCCCTGAGGGGAATTCTGAGTTCACGAGCGCTATGCGCTGCCGACTGTTATATGGGCAGTATTGCGTAAGACCCGCATTGCCACATTGGTCAGGCCTTGCCTCGGCTGTGTGATGTCATATTGCCGCATCTACGGATGCTGCTAGATATGGGACGGAGGGCTTCCCCCCTTTCTGTCCTGGACTCTCTGTGAGTCCCTCAGGTGACTGTGCACTGTAAATCCTGGGCGTTGCTTCAGGTTTATTGGTGTGTGATCCCTGCGCGCACAGTGTTTTACATTGGGTTCCCGTAGCGTCTTAGCTAAGACGCAGTACGAGAGAGCTCTCGTAAGAGAACGTACTCGGTTACTAAACGTAACCTCGGTTCTCTCTAGAAGAGCGAACGAGACTGCGTTCTCTGCCGTGCGTACGATTCACTCTGGTTCGCTTCGGCGATGAAATAAATCAGGTGAGTCAGCCTTTTCGAGCTCCTTTTATAGGTTGGGCCACACCCGTTTCGCCGGGAAGTGGCAAGGTCTGATGTTGCATCAGCCTGCGCTCGATAGGCTGTGCAGTTGCCGCAGAACAAGCCAATGAGCGAACGAGCCGTCTCGCCTATGGCTGTGTACTGCTGCAAATGCGCTTTACAAAAATACAAAATTAAGGATAATTTTTTGCTTCAGTATTTCGTGAAAAGAGACTTTTCCCGTAGCGTCTTAGATAAGACGCAGTATTTGTTCGCTCTTCTAGAGAGAACCGAGGTTACGTTTAGTAACCGAGTATGTTTTCTGTGTCTTTACACACCAGAATCGTGCCTGACGCGGCGATGGTGCGCTGCTGCTACTGTAGGTGACATAGAAGGAGGCCGCCGACAGACCAGGATCTTGTCTTCACGACAACAATATCTATACTTCATGTTGAGCATAAATATAAAGCCTACTGATAAAGGACACCGTCAACAGTATTGACGGCAAAATAGACTATGTTTGACAGGTGCAATATGCCAGTGTGTCACCGGCCTAAGGTTTTCAAAAGGCATCACGCGAGTGTGAACATCACTACAACTAGGAAAAAAACGATTGTAATTCAAACGCAGCTCCCGTCGGCATTTAAACAGACCTTTGCTCTTAATTCCAATCGGTCCAACTCAATGACGAAATCTGAGCAGGTCTAAAAACTGAAACTGTTGACGCTGCACTATACACTTTGGAAAAGTTATATATATTTTTTAAATATGAGCAGGCCTACAAGCTGGGATTGGTAATGCTGCGCTGTAATCATAGTTATTTATTTATATTTTTCATTATATTTTATTATATGATATTGGTTTGAGACAGAGTATTTTATTTAGTGGAGAACTTTGCAGCAGTATTTTATTTCTCATTCTTTTTTAATTTTATATATATTTTATAAAAAAATATTTTGTAAACAAATTGTTAAAAAAAGTTTGTAGTAATGAACAACCTGCAGTTTTAAGTTTCCATTTCTTTCCCTTACTGTACCGAAAATGAACCGAACCGTGACTTTAAAACCAAGGTACGTACCAAACCGTGATTTTTGCGTACTGTTTGCATATATATATATATATATATATATTATATTTCTCAGTGACTCAAGCATTCTAGCATGTCCCAAAAATGTTCCAATCAATAATCACTTCCGGCACAGTTTATATTCAAATCAATAATTGCAACCAGCACAATTCGTTTTCATGATCAGAGAGGAATAACAATCTAGCAACAATAAAAGAGTAAAACTGCACATATTTATTGTTGTTCTGTGTAGATTAACATTTTTTTGTTTTTCTGTGAAATTTGGTAATTTCAGTGCAAATCCAAAATTTCCGGAACTTTGCGTAAGGGTGAAAAATTTTCCAAATAGAGAAGAATTACAAATGTAATTAGAAGAAAAATAGAGGAAAAATATTCAACCCTGTTACAACGGTTACAACTATACTTGATCTACCCAACATTTACAGTCTACTGACTAAATATAAAATATGAGGGTAGGGGTGTGTCTCCTGTTCAACAGCTTAAAGGGATAGTTGAAGCTGCATTACTGCCACCTATCTCTCAAGTGGACAACTGACAGCCTTCAAAATGGTCTCTCAGTTTGGTTCACTAGGTTGCACAAACACAGGGAAGACTGCTGATCTGACAGTTGTCCAGAAGTTAATTATTGACAGACAAACATTCATTGCCAAAGAAGCTGGCTGTTCACAGAGTGCTGTATCCAAGCATGTTAACAGAAAGTTGAGTGGAAGGAAAAAGTGTGGAAGAAAAAGGTGCACAACCAAAGTAGAGAACCGCAAGCCATATAAGGGTTGTCAAGCAAAATTGATTCAAGAATTTGAATGAACTTCACAAGGAATAGACTGAGGCTGGGGTCAAGGCATACAGATGTGTCAAGGAATTTGGCTACAGTTATCGTATTCCTCTTGTTAAGCCACTCCTGAACCACAGACAACGTCAGAGGCGTCTTACCTGGGCTAAGGAGAAGAACAACTGGACTGTTGTCCATTGGTCCAAAGTCCTCTTTTCAGATGAGAGCAAGTTCTGTATTTCATTTGGAAACAAAGGTCCTAGAGTCTGGAGGAAGAGTGGAGCAGCCATGAAGTCCAGTGTTAAGTTTCCACAGTCTATGATGATTTGGGGTGCAATGTCATCTGCTTGTGTTGGTCCATCTTTTGAAAACCAAAGTCACTGCACCAATTTACCAAGAAATTTTGGAGCACTTCATGCTTGCTTCTGCTGACCAGCTTTTTGAAGATGCTGATTTGATTTTCCAGCAGGATTTGGCACCTGCCCACACTGCCAAAAGCACCAAAAGTTGGTTAAATGACCATGGTGTTAGTGTGCTTGACTGGCCAGCAAACTCACCAGACCTGAACCCCAGAGAGAATCTAAGGGCTATTGTCAAGAGGAAAATGAGAAACAAGAGACCAAAAATGCAGATGAGCTGAAGGCCATTGTCAAAGAAACCTGGGCTTCCAGACCACCTCAGCAGTGCCACAAACTGATCACCTCCATGCCACGCCGAATTGAGGCAGTAATTAAAGCAAAAGGAGACCCTACCAAGTATTGAGTACATGTACAGTAAATGAACATACTTTCCAGTAGGCCAACAAATCACTAAAAAAGTTTTTTTTTTTTTAATTGGTCTTATGAAGTATTCTAATTTGTTGAGATAGTGAATTGGTGGGTTTTTGTTAAATGTGAGCCAAAATCATCACAATTAAAATAACCAAAGACTTAAACTACTTCAGTCTGTGTGGAGTTAATTTATTTAATACACAAGTTTCACAATTTGAGTTTAATTACTGAAATAAATTAACTTTTCCTTGACATTCTAATTTACTGATATGCACCTGTAAATGCTGTTCAGTTTCTTGCACAGACCGATAATTTTGTGTCTTTACACATCAATGTATTGTCACAAGCTGCAGGGTTTGATTATTATTATTATTATTTTATGTTTTAGCCGTGATTCTCATCCACTTGCATTATGTGACTAACAGACTAAAAATCTAGGTTTGTGTTTAACTGAAGAAACCAAGTCACCTACACAGGGCTGGACTGGGACAAAAAATCGGCCCGGGCATTTTTGCCCAGACTGGCCCACTACATGATCATAAACACCACCCATCTTTGCACGCCCTTAATTATATGCATACCAACTCCTATTCATTAAAACCACTAATGCCAAGTAATGAGTGAGTATAGGAACGAGTGAGAGTTAACAGATGAAATAAGTCAAAATTTTATATGTATTAATACAGTTGAACTATACTCCACAGCGGTGAATCCTAAAACAAGCTATAAGCGGCTCTGGCATAGCAATACCAGTGTTTCTTACAGGATTTTTGTTAAAACTATGGTGGTGTGTCCTCGGTCCTTCTAGGGGGGTTCGGGGGCATGCCCCCCCGTGATAAATTTCTGTGCATTTTAATGTTAAATTAAATTAATTTTAAATAAAATCTTGTGCACTTTGAGAGTTCAAAATTAAAAGCTCCAACCCATATTCAGTGTGCAAATTAAACAAAGAAAAATCCAAACCTCTTTTAGTTACAGTGTCTATTTACATTACACCTATACATAATAATAGTTATAATATTAATCCAATGACAGTAATAGCCATATTTTGTAAAACAAATGCATAAAAAAATAAAGGAAACTTTCTTAATTAGTTGTACCAATTTCTATACTTGAAAGAGATAAGCACATGATCTTTTATTTTGACGCAAACTGCATCAAGCTTTTATTTTGGCGGAAAACATGGTTTACAAACGCCTCTTATTAAATTTCTAGTGAATTGCGGTAATCGTCAACTATGCAGATGTGGAAATAATCTACACTCATGACATGGCCTAAGTGTTTTGAAAGTAGTTATGCTTACCACAGGCTCTACACTTTCTCATCTCTCTCCTGATCCTCCGTCCTCACTATCATCATCTGCCACAGGAGCTGATGAAGGTCAGAAAACATATATTTTGACACCGTTTACAGTGTCTGCTTTAAGGGCCTGGTTCTATTTTTTCACGCTATTTATCTGCACATTCCTTGCGTTTCTTCTCCATCTTTTTTTACAGATACAGACCGACACTGCTGCCGCTCGCTCATTCGTTTGAAGTTGTGATTGGGCCAGCCCAGTGTCAATCAAGAAAAGAGCCAATGGGCCGCTGATCTACGTGTTTCATGGGCGGGTCTGTCAGAAAAAAAAACTAACACTGACTTTGACCAATGCATTACACCGGCACAAACCCAGCGCCGCCAATTAAGCAAAACAAAACAAAACGAATGGGCCGCCGATGTACAAATTTTATGGGCCGTTTAAAAAAAAAAAAAAAAAAAAAGTATGAGTATGAGATATATCGGCCCAAAAAGCACGTCGGCCCACCGGGCAAATGCCCGGTATGCCCAATGGCCAGTCCAGCCATGCACCTACATCTTGTATGCCCTGGGGTAAGCAGATAAACATCAAATTTTCATTTTTGGGTGATCCATCTCTTTAACTAGCTGCTTAACTACCATAGATGCATCATTGGAGAAATTAACTAGGTAGTCTTTACCGTTTTCTGACAAATGTAACCTGGTTGCACATCTGTCATCACCAGGTTCAAATATAAACGATTGCAGTTGATGTGGCATAAAGGTGGTGATGTAAGAACTTTTACTAATTAATCAGTTCATGTTTGCAATTAATGTTAGAGAATTACAGTTAATTTACAAGAAACACTAGAAAGCCATTTATTTTTTAAATCACGTTAACATGGGGTATGTAATTGGTGTACACTTTTATCCCCTAGGCTATACATGCGGTTCATTCAGTCAGCAGCTTTCTTCAAAGCCTAGATTTTCTGAGATGCTGCTGTGACAAACATCTGAGGACTACATTACCTCACCTCACTTTACCTCTATCCCCTTCGACTCCCTCTTATCGCTGACCCCTAAAAGAGTTGCCAAGTTGGGCACCAAGTAAAATGACTTGCCATAAAGGGACCTTGACATGCCTTGCTGAATTCAAGTACAATGTTTGCACCATTTGTTGTTTCATATACTTTTCACAGCAGACCCTATACACAAAGTACACAAGTTGCATAGGGCCAACAAAACACCAGAGGCCCCACTTGCTGTCAAAAATGTTTTAATGAATGCCACAAATATCCTAACGGTTACATACAGCACAGCTGAACATGGCAACCAGAGTGTGAATCCAGTTTTGTGGTCCTTTGCCGATCCCACACCGTCTCCACCCAGTGCTTTCCTGTCTGCTCTATACTGTTCTGTCTGAATAAATGCATAAAAAGCCCATTAATAAACCTTTTAAAATAATATTTAATGACAAGAGCTGTGCAATCAATATAATTTTAGTTTCATTCTTTTCTTTGACTTCCAGTGATTATCTTTCTTTGTGCTTTCACCCTTAACATCCAAATCAGTCAAATTGCATAACATGACTTTTTCTTTTTTATTGGATTAATGACTGTTTGAACTCACTGTTGTTGGTTGAAAGTGAAGCTGCTCTGAAAGAACAAATGAAGAGGTTGGGGGTCATTTAGGTTTTTTTTATGAATGCACTCACAGGGGCCCTCTAATAAAATATTTATTTTAAGAACCTATTCTCACTATAACTAGCTGCTTATTAACATATTACTAATTTATTGGCTGTTATTTAGTACTTATAAAGCACATATTACTGTCTTATTCTGTATGACCACATTTTAGATCCCCTAATACGACTAACTATTCTACTAACTAAATTAGCAGTTTAATGCAATTTAATTAATAATGAATATGTGTTCCCTATTCTAAAGTGTAATCTAAAGCATTGCATAGGGCTCCCAGAAGTCTAGGACCGATATTGCCCTGCAGTATATAGTCAGCAGTCAGCAATATGCCAGTATTTCATTCCAAAAGTGTAACTTAGCTTAATCGAAACACATCTCCCAGATTACTTGAATAGAATTTGTCTCCTGCTGTCTGTCACTTGTCTCACAAAAGCGAACACAACATTTTCCGATGGAATTCAGAGCGATCTCCTATTGTATGAAAATCGTACGCCTCTTGAAAACATAAAATTGGACAGGATTTCGTTTGATGTCCTGTCTGTTATTGAATTGCTGACCCTGTGGAAGTGAAGGTGCCAGCTTCCGAGGAATGTAGCAGGCTGCCGCATTTATTCAGATGAGGAGGCAGCTGTAATGAAAACTCTCCACCGAGGATTCAAATATTTTGCGAGTGCTGAACAGGTTTGACCTTCAAGCCTTCCCCTCCCAGACCAGACGTGATTTATGAAGCGGACGGCTGCCCACCGCACCACAGTAACGTGTCTTCTGCCAGGGATTCCCCGGTGTATCAGCAGGGGAGCTTGGCTCGGAGGAGACTTCTGAAGGATTCCAGGTAATCTGATCTCTGTCAGTGGAGAATTGACCCTGGGGAAGGTTGGGTCACTAGGACAGAAGGAATTGTTCAGGTTCGATGCAAGTAGAGACACCACTATACGTGTGAACATTTGTACATGCACACTGACTGTGTGTAACAGAGAAAATATATACACTCACATGCTTTTGATAACACACACACACACACACACATATTCACCTCAGGTGCTTGAGTGTAAGATGTATTGAAAAATTTACGTACGGCCATAGTTTCAGCATCAGACCCTTGACCTGCCATCATCATTATTCTTTTGAAGCTTGCATCCATGCGCTTGACATGTCATGTTTTCCTGTCCTTGAAGCATCTTCATTTTATATCTCGGCTGCGACATCAAGTGCCCAGAAGAAAATGAAGTGCACGCCTGTACGTTCCTGCGTTTAACTTTGCACATGAAAGGTTTGTCATATAGCATTGATGCAATTGTGAGTCCCGTTCCATGGAGAAGGTCTGTCTCACCTACAGAAGATTGTTTGGTGTGAAAAGTTGCTGTTCTGTTGCTCTGGAGACATAACTGAGTTCTTAGTTTGAGTATCAACTTCTACTCCTCACAGAATTCAGTAAGAGACATAACATGGAAACAAATGAAACACTGACATACAGAAAGCGTGTAGAGGTGTGAAATGAATGTGCATAGCACAGCTCAGATGAGACATTTTAATAAGAATTTGCTCATTAAATAAAAAATAATTATTATTGATAGCAGTTATTTATACATACAGGTTCTATACTCTTCGAGATGCTGATAGACCCATGGGAAAGCAGCTTGGAAAAAATATAAATGGAATTTTTGATGATTATGTCCATTTTAGGTTTTCCTGTTCCTTTCCTTATGCTCATTTGTTCCATGTGTTCCCTGTTCAGTTCATTAGATCTCAGGTGTATCCCATTAGTTTCTGTGTATGTAAAGTGTCTTCTGCCCCTTGTTTCCCTTCCGCTGTTGTATGTCACTTTGTGTGCTCAGTGTTTCCTAAGTTCCCTGTGTTCCCAGCGATTGAGTTAATAAAGACATTGAAGAATTCCTCGTCTCCTCATTCCCCTGCCCCTGCGGTATCGTGACACATAATCAAAAGTATATGTAAAAACATTATGTATAAACACATACTTATGATTATTATAAACATATTTCAAGAAACAAAACTTTTATAATGTCCCATAATTAAAAAGCCAAGTTTTAAGGTAAACAAATCACTTATAAACATTCTGATGACCATTATTATCTGATCAAAAGCACAGTAAAGCAGTAATATTGTAAAATACTTTTACAATATACTGTAAATTGTTTTTTTAATGTAATATATTTTTTAAAATGTAATTCATTCTTGTGGTTTCTAGTTTTCACAAATATTCTGAATTTTTATTTTTATATTTCCTATTTTATATTTTTGGTGGCATTTTAGTTGGGATCAGTTCTCACTTATTAACTAGCTTATTAGCATGTCTATTATTAACATATTGGCTGTTTATTAGTATTTATGAATGACTATATCCCAATCAATAACTAAACTTAACTACTAACCTTGCTAACTATTAATAATCAGAAAATTAGGAGTTTTTTGAGGCAAAAGTCATAGTTAATTGTTTGTTAATGCAGAGAATTTGAAATTAAAATAAAGTATCCATATTTTATATAAAGTTTTAATATCTCTGTGGCGGGGGAGGCGTGGTTTAGCGAAGTCTGCAACGGGAGAGCGAGTGAAGAGACGAGCGGCGGTAAGTGGTTCAGGTGAGAAACAAGTAACACCTGGGTCTCGTTGCAGTGATTGACGTGGGGAACCAGCATTTAAGCAGCGTGACAGCCAGTGAAGGACGAGACAGACGGGGACTTGTGAGCTTGGGAAGCTGGTGAGCTGGGAAGGACCCAAGACTGCAGTATCAAAGCCAAGAAGTGCTTCGTGAAGTGCGCGCATCTGCAGTGTTTGTTTTATGTTTATTTATCAGTGTTAAATAAGGTCTCACGAGCCCCGTATGCCGACTCCGGTCTCCTTTCTCGATAACAGTCAGAACCTTACTACACTGGTGCCGAAACCCGGGAGGAAGGAGAGCGCTCTGCCATGCAGACTCTGTCAGGACCATCATCGTCGCCGTTTGCGGACATCATCACATCGCTCGCAGGCCTACATCAAGAACACCACCAGGCCCTGCTGGATCTGCGAGCCAACCATGAACACCGATTCCAGGCTATGATGCAGCTCCAGAAGGAGGACTGCGAGCTGTTCCGGAGCTTGCTGGACCGGGAGGGTCGGATGGGGACGGCCTCCCCCAGTGCCCCGCCCGCCCCACATGCCGCTCACAAAGATGGGGCCCACCGACGACCCAGAGGCATTCCTCGACCTCAGCGACGCCGAGTCCATAATCAACACGGTGGTACTGGAACAGTTCCGAAGAAGACTGACCAGTGGATCCAGTGCCACCGCCCGGCGTCGCTGGATCTGGCAGAGGATCAGCTGGCGGCGTGCTCCGGGGTCGGCGAGCCCCTTCCTGCTGTCTCTCTCTCTCTCTCTCTCTCTGCCCCTGTCAGCGTTTGGCCAGCGTTTCAGCAATTATTGGGGGGTTTGACAGCGGGTGCCGTCGGGGGAAAGAACCGGCCGGGGGCGGGGCGTGCGCTCAGGTGGGAGAATCTGTCCCAGGACCTAGCGGGGCGGTCCCAGGGGATCGGAGCGGTGTGGCGAGGCTGAACCTTTCCAGTCGATGACTTTCCCCTGGAACAATCCCAGGACGAGACACTTAAGCATGCCTTCGAGCAGGTCCGCTCTATCGATGGGCAGGTTCTCCACCCTGAGCGTCCGCTATCCCACCCGTATTTTGCCATTATCAAAGACAGGTTGTATCGAGTGACCCACGACGCTCAGACAAGGGAAGATACAACCCAACTGTTAGTATTGTGGAACCGTCGGGAAATGCTTTTCCAGGCGGCACATTGTAATCATATGGCAGGGCACTTAGGAGTAACGGCAACACTAAATCGTCTAACAACCCGATTCTTTTGGCCAGGCATTCACGAGAACATACGCAGGTGGTGCGAGTCTTGTCGGGAATGTCAGTTGGTAAACCCACCGGCCACCCCAAAAGCGCCTTTGCGCCCTATTCCTTTAGTGCAGGTCCCCTTCGAGCAAATTGGTATGGACCTCATCGGGCCGTTAGAACGATCCGCACGGGGACACTGTTTCGCGTTGGTCTTAGTGGATTACGCGACACGATATCCTGAACCAGTGGCGCTCCGCAACATCTCGGCAAAGAGTGTGGCAGACGCCTTGTTTCGTTTAATCTCCCGCGTGGGAATCCCAAAGGAGATTCTCACGGACCAGGGCACCGCGTTTATGTCACGCACGTTAAACGAATTGTACGGATTGTTGGGCATTAAAGCGGTGCGTACCAGCGTCTATCACCCACAAACGGACGGACTGGTCGAACGGTTTAATCGCACATTAAAAACCATGATCCGGAAGTTCGTACAGGAAGACGCGAAAAATTGGGACCGTTGGCTAGAACCCCTCTTATTTGCTGTGCGAGAGGTCCCCCAAGCCTCCATGGGGTTTTCCCCCTTCGAGCTTCTTTATGGACGTCAGCCCCGGGGGGTACTAGACGTCCTGAAAGAAACTTGGGAGGACGGACGCTCCGATAGCAAGAGTGAAATTCAATATGTCCTGGACCTGCGCGCAAAACTCCATACACTGGGGCGGCTCTCTATGGAGAATTTGCTTCAGGCCCAGGGCAGACAAAAGCAGCTATATAACCGGGGAACTAAGCTTCGAGAATTTGCACCGGGAGATAAAGTGCTCGTGTTACTGCCAACCTCTAGCTCCGAATTATTAGCCAAGTGGCAAGGACCACTTGAGGTCACACGGCGGATAGGAGATCTCAATTATGAGGGAGTACGAACGGATAGAGGCGACTCACGGCAAATCTACCACCTCAAACTCCTTAAAAAATGGAGCTGGGAGGAGTCAGTGTTGCTAGCGACGGCAGTGAGTGGGGAGGAGGATCTCGGGCCAGAAGCGATTATTAAAGAAAAATCCCTCGCACCGCCCCTACCCGGTCGTACGGACCTGATTCAGCACCACACTGAGACAGAGCCGGGTGTCGTAATTCGCAGTCGGCCATATAGATTACCTGAACACAAGAAAAAAGTAGTTCAGACTGAATTAGAGGCCATGCTGGGGATGGGTGTAATCGAGGAGTCACAAAGTGATTGGGCGAGCCCGATAGTTTTGGTGCCTAAAATGAACGCCTCGGTACGGTTCTGTGTAGACTATCGCAGGGTGAATGCAGTTTCTAAATTTGATGCTTATCCAATGCCACGAATTGACGAGTTGCTCGATCGGTTAGGTACGGCTCGCTTTTACTCGACATTGGACTTAACAAAGGGATATTGGCAGATCCCCTTATCTCCCATGTCCAAAGAAAAGACAGCCTTCACCACGCCGTTTGGATTACACCAATTTGTTACGCTTCCTTTCGGCTTGTTCCGGGCCCCGGCTACGTTTCAGCGCCTCATGGATCGAGTGCTGCGGCCCCATGCTGCCTATGCTGCGGCCTACCTGGATGATATTATCATCTATAGTGGAGACTGGCAGCGGCATATGGAGCAAGTGAGGGCGGTCCTCAGGGCGCTGAGACGGGCGGGGCTAACGGCCAACCCGAAGAAGTGCGCAGTTGGGCGGGTGGAGGTAAAGTATCTGGGCTTCCACTTGGGCCACGGGCAGGTGCGTCCCCAAATCGATAAGACGGCAGCAATTGCAACCTGCCCCAGGCCCAAGCCCAAAAAGGAGGTGAGGCAGTTCTTGGGGCTGGCGGGATATTACAGGAGGTTTATTCCTCGTTATTTGGACCTCACCAGCCCGTTGACTGACCTCACTAAAAAGGAGGTGCCAGATACGGTCCAGTGCACGGAGCAGTGCCAGCAGGCCTTTACCCGAGTTAAGGCTGCCCTGTGTGGCGGGCCGCTCCTGCACTCTCCTAATTTTTCTTGCTCTCTGCTCTCCCCTTTTTCTTGCAGACTGACGCGTCGGACAGGGGGCTGGGCGCGGTCCTGTCCCAGGAAGTGGGGGAGGGGGACCGCCCGGTGCTGTACGTTAGTCGAAAGCTCTCGAAGAGAGAGACTAAGTACAGCACCATAGAGAAGGAGTGTTTGGCTATCAGGTGGGCGGTTCCCTTTGCTACTACCTCCTGGGACGGGAATTCCCCCTTTGCTCGGACCACATGCCCCTCCAGTGGCTCCACCGCATGAAGGATACCAACGCGTGAATCACCCGTTGGTATCTAGCTTTACAGCCGTTTAAGTTCAAGGTTTTTAAGTTAAAGGATTCACAGGCCGGGGGTGCAGATGGCTGTGGCCGACTTCCTCTCCAGGAATTGGGGGGGGGGGCTGCAGGCCGGATGGCTCCCCGGCCTGAGTCGGGCGGTGGGAGTATGTGGCGGGGGAGGCGTGGTTTAGCGAAGTCTGCAACGGGAGAGCGAGTGAAGAGACGAGCGGCGGTAAGTGGTTCAGGTGAGAAACAAGTAACACCTGGGTCTCGTTGCAGTGATTGACGTGGGGAACCAGCATTTAAGCAGTGCGACAGCCAGCGAAGGACGAGACAGACAGGGACTCGTGAGCTTGTGAAGCTGGTGAGCTGGGAAGGACCCAAGACTGCAGTATCAAAGCCAAGAAGTGCTTCGTGAAGTGCGCACACCTGCCGCGTTTGTTTTATGTTTATTTATCAGTGTTAAATAAAGTCTCACAAGCCCCGTACGCTGACTCGTATGTGTCATATGATTTTTCAGGAATCATTATAATATGCTAATTTGCATGATGTCTTTACTGTTACCTTTGATTGGTCTAATGCATCCTAGCTGAATAAAATTATTAATTTCCTTCAAAAAAAAAAAGCAAACAAATTTTTCTTATTTTTAACATTAATTCATTTGAAAGGTTTAAAGCACAAAACATACAATAACTGTTCACTTGTTTCTGTATAAGCTGTGGCTGGTTACTACTGTCTGTCCTGAAAATTCCATATTGGTCTTTTTTTCTGTAATTTGCATTTTTTCCTTTGCAGAAGGCTGTGCCATTCTAGCCTCTATTCTTTTAGCACTTGGATCACAGCATGCTGGAGGCAGCAAAAGGAGACTTCATGCCTGGACAACTACCGGATTGAGACGCTTTCTCACAGGAGCGCATTCGTCATTGTAATTAGCCTTAATCATGGGGGGTGTGCTGCTTTCTGAAAGGGAGGGGAAAGGGGGCGTGTTGGACTCCCAATGTGTCAACAGTCGATTCACTGCCCGCTTCCATTTGAATATGAATCTCCACAGTCACCAACGAAAAACAAAGACTTCAGCATTAAGATTCTGCTCGCTCGTTCGCTCCCCACCACGCCGCTGCAGAAGGCCTGAATCCTCGTCCCCTGAATGACACATGGGAAACTTGAAGGATCCGTGTGGTACTGCCAAAAAAAGGAGGCCTCAAATCTCTGCCTTTCTGGCTTACATACATGCACAGTCCCCTGCACACAGAGGGGAGCCAGTCACATTGAACATCCGCTCACAAAGAGTTTGTCTTCAAATGACAAGTTGATGACACGTTCGTAAGGAAAGCCTGTCACATGTGTGAGGATCCATCCATGCGCACATCTTAAAATGCTCTTTTCTACATTGTCTGGAGAGTATTCAACAGGTCCGCTGGGCCCATACAGGATATCGCTGCCGCTACACTGATCTAAGCGCTCAGTGAGTGATTTGCCAGCGTGCATTCTGAATAATAATTATTTACTGTTATAATGATTAGACTGTCTTGACAGACTCCAGTTCAAACCAACAGTGATTAATGGGAGAACCCTGGGAGCCCTTATTTTAATAATTAATAGGATAACGTAATGATTGCAGCAAACTCCTTAATGTTATTACACTTGCAAATGAGTTTTTGAGGTGAAAGAAACCGAAGCCGTCATCTGTGTTTCTGTCCAAGTAAATCATGTTTTAAACGATTATTGCATAATTCATAAAATCTGCGGAGAGATTAGAACATCCATGAATAATGGACATTTTGCATATTAAAATTAGCATTTTTAAAGTCGGCTTTTCCGTTTAAAATTCTGGATTTTAGTGGCCCAAAATGACTTTAAACACAAGATATCAACTCTAATCTGACAAGATATCAAATCTAATCTGAATAGTTTGTGTAAAATGATACACATTAGTTAGATTTTCAATGATAAACAATAGATGTACTTTTTAAACTGAAGGCAAAATTACTAGGACGCTTTCTGGAGGTCATACACTGGATAATGTTAATAGTTCATGTGATAATTTACACCTGTGTGAACATAAGGAGATCTGACTTCATATATCCAACTAAAATAATCACCAGCTGATTAAAATGTCTTAGTATGGTGTCGTTAGTAGAAAAGCTAGAGAAAAAGATGTCAGTTAGATAGATTTGTTGCATCTAATGCAATTACTTCTATTTATAGTCTATCTCAAGTGTCTAAATACAGTTTGGAGCCACTTCACATGATCAAACATTCAGTTTATTCAATAACAAAGATATGCATTTAAAGTATTTGACTATTTAAATGACCACCACCACTCAGGCCACATGTTAGTGACCCCTTGGCAGCACCAGACTTAGGTCGCCATCTACTGGAGGGAGAGCTTTTGTACCCCAGTGGCCTGATTCCCATGCTTGAGGCAAACCTCCAAAATTTTACAATCCCAAAAGTGGATACAAAACCTTCAAGATAACCTTGTGACAGAGCTGCTGGTCTATGTGAGATTTTCTTTAAAATAAGATGCTCAGTTCTAACAAAGAGCCCTTTACTTTATTCATTTTGCATTATTGACACACTCTTTTCCTAATGAATGTTGTTCAGTTGCTTTGACGCAATGTATTTTGTTTAAAGCGCTATATAAATAAAGGTGACTTGACTTGACTTGACTATTGTTATTATTATTATTAATATTATTATTTATAAAAAATTTTTGGTAAAAATCACTGTTATTAGGTGGTTAAAATTACAAACTGCAAGACTATAGAAAGAAAAGCATCTACTCTTTGACTATTTATCATAACTGTGCCATTTGGGGCATCAGGAGGAAAAGAAAGACTGAAATGTGAAACCCTCAATTGAAAAATAAATGCTTCTACAAAGAAGCAAAGAAACAATGTCGATTGCAGATATGCAGTATGTATTGTTTCAGATGGACACCAGAAAAATTGAGTTTGTAACCTGAAAATGGCATTTTGATCATGATATGATATGATTTAACCAGGCCCAGATGAAATCATGTATTATAGCACAGTAAAACTAGTGCAGTGACTACAATGCACTAACATGTAAACTAATCATTTGATATTTTGAATTTACTGTGTAAATAAATGCTTTTATATTATTATACTTATATGTAAAAAAAAAAAATAAAAAGTGGTTACACTTTATTTTAAGGTGTCATTATTACAGTGTAATTATATATTTAAGTACTGAGTAATATTAATAAACTGCATGTACTAGGGTTAGGATTAGGGTATGGATTAGGGTTACTTGCATGTAATTATGCGTAATTTATTGTTATTATAATAGTAAGTACATGTAATGTGTAACAAAGACACCTTAAAATAGTGTTACCAAAAATATACCTGCATACATTTGTAATTAATTTCTTATTTAAAACTACAGAATAACCCACCCATAAATTTAACCATAACCATGATATCTGTACCAACTCTACCAATATTCCTAAAATATTTTGCAATACATTGTACTTATTAGTTGTGTAGGTACATAGCAGGTACATATATCTACTATAAAATGGGATAAAATTGTTTAATAAATATTTATAAATGTATATGAATACAAATCTGTCTGATTAACATCAACAAATCAAGTACATCTTGTGTTTTATGTTAATCGTAATAGCATGTGGGTAAAATACTTGCATAATCCCATTTTGAGGCCAAAAGATTAGAGGAAGAAAAATCCATAGTGTCACATTATAAAAGCTCATGCATTACTTTTATCAATAAACACCTCACGCCTGTAAAATAAAATCTATGTTATCTTCCTCCAGAATGTGGGAATTATACCGTATCCCAGAGTGCCTTGCATGCTCTATCTGCCTGTCTCTCTTTCCCTGAGATTATTCCACTTTGGTATTATGATTTCACCTTTGCGCTGCCATTCACCGATTATTGATGATGTCTCTGGCTAGGCGGCGCATCCGGCCTTTAACCAGAGGACACATCTTGATTCATGCAGACAAATAAAAGCATCAGAGGCAAAGTATCGATTTCGTAGAGAGCGAGCAGAACGGACATGTCGGCAAGACCTTTATGCTTGTTTCCTTTTGCTTTTTCATGAAAGAAATAACAAATAGACGACAGCAAAACCAAGAAGCAGCTTGTTTTCATAGGAAAGAAATCAAGGCAAAGAAATAACTTATTAAATTATTAATTAGGCTGAAGTGAGATGTGTTGGACTGCCGTGCTGAATGAATCGATGTCTGGCTTTATGGTGACGTACATGTGGCATTTAGGTTTCGTGCAAGAGTCAAAATGATGATTCTGTGAGTGAATGCTGCATGTCCTCTCACACATTTAAAGGCTAGTTATCATCACCATGATTTCACTCACTATTCACAATTGAGGGTTCATATTAAAGGAACAGAACAAAAATTTAAATATGCTTTGAATTTACTCACCCTCAGACCATCCAAGATGTTGATGAGTTTGTTTCTTCATGAGAACAGATTTGGAGAAATTTAGCATTACATCACTTGCTCATCCTCTGCAGTGAATGGGTGCCATCAGAATGAGAGTCCAAACAGCTGATAAAAATATCAAAATAATCCACCTAGTTTTCCCAAGTGTTTTTTGGGGGGGAGAGGCAGTAGAGATCCAGCCATAGAGGCCATGACGGGGGTTCTGAGGGCCTGAGTCTCCAGATCTGCCATGGTCACCCCAGTCTCCTGATCTGCCCTAGAGGTCCTCCTCGGCTCCACACTGTTCCGGTCCTGCACCAACCTCCAGGTAGCCCACCCCCCCTCCCTGGTGTTACGGCTCGGGACGAGCCTTCCGAGAGGGGGGAGTACTGTCACAAGTCGGTCAGGCTCATCACCCACAGCGCACTCCCTCACTCGAGCATTAATCACCAGCACCTGTTCACATTCCAATCATTTAATCACCTGCACCTGATCTAATTCACTCACCACCACATAAAAGCACACACCTCAGTCACTTCCTGGGTCCGATCTCGTAGCTACTATACGGAACCACTCCGGTCTCAAGCTACTTGCAGTGTCTCTCGTACTAACCTTTCTAATTACCTCTTTGCCAGCCCTGTGTTTCTCCAACGTGCCTCCAGCGATCCCTCTTCCACGATCTCCTCACCACTGTTAACCCCGAGGTGTGTGCAATGATTACTCCATCCTGGTCTCCCCACTGTCGGTACAAATATATCCCATGTCAATTCCAGTCATTAAAACCATACTCAAAGCCTTCTGCGGATCTACTCACCTGAATCTCTGCTTGCTTCTATTCATGTTTTAAAATAAACTGTACTATCATTGACCTTCTGTTCCCGAGTCTGTTGTGTTACAACTGAAGTTAAAGATGCCTAAATTATGTATATATTTATTACAAACATGCAACTTATGGATTATTTGGTGCTTTTATAAACCATTTGGGTTCTCATTCTGACGGCACCCATTCATTGCAGTGGATCTGTTAAGCAAGTGGTATCTCCAAAATTTCTCCAAATCTGTTCCAAAGAAGAAACAAACTCCTCTACATCTTGGATGGCCTGAAGATGAGTAATCTCTCTGCGTGTTTAAATTGTTAGGTGAACAATTTCTTTAGGGCAGTATTTACAAGACAAATTCACATGGCATGTTTAGTTAAAGGAGTCATTTGACTCAAAAGTGGAATTCAAACCCAAATGTAGTTTCTTTTTCCATGGAACACACACACAAAAAGTTTTTCAGCTGCTCTTTTCCATAAAGCAAAAGTAAATAATAACAGGGGGCTGTCAAACTCTAAATAAAGTACAAATAAAAGACCCCAAGTGCCATAAATATTGTTCATATGACTCAAACACTCTATTCCAAGTCACTGAGGAGTCCATCTTAATAAAAAAGAAGTATGAAAACTGCAGAAAACTGCACTCTATTTCAAATACCCTCTAACATTATATTATCAACATAATTTGATCTGTTGCAATGGTTCACAGCAGATGATCAATAAATATTGATAGAGACTTCAATTCAGTCTCATAGTTATAGTCAGTAGTGTGTCATACTCTATATAGGGTTTTTGGTTTACTGTGATAGGAAACGATCCCATTACATTTATTCAACTTATTTTACTTGTGCCATCAAAAGTGTGGGTTGTTATACTTACCAAGGCTATATTTATTTGACTGAACTTACAGTAAAAACTACAATAGTGTGAAAAAATATTACAATATGTCTCAATAAATATTTATAATTATTACCAGTTGAAAACAGTGTTTTAAAATAGATACATTTTTTTTCAGGATTATTTTATGAAGAACAGCATTTATTTGAAAAGAAAACCTTTTACATTATATCAATAGAGTGTCTTTACTGTCACTTTTAATGTGTCCTTGCTAAATAAAAGGATGAATTTCTTTCACCCCCCCCCAAAAAAACGTACTAATTCCAAATCTGAAAGTCATTTATTTTATTTTGTCAACATATACTGAGATTGAATGTAGTGTGGCATTTACTGTAATCATGCCACCATTTTAATTTTTGGATGAAGAATCCCTTTGAGTCTGTATCAGAGAACAAATGAGAGGATCATCAGGTGAGATTTAGATAACCGACAGGACTGAAGTGGGATAAAACAGGGCTTGTCTTTTAATTAAAATAGATAATAAACAAGGAAGGACAGAAGAGAGGAAAGCTGAAGCTGGAAACATGAGGCTCAAGTGCTTCTGTAGATTAAGGTTGTGCTGATGGAGGAAGAGGAGGTAAATGGTGAGTAAGGAACCCCTGCGGACAAAACTGCACTACAGCTTGAGTCAATCTGAGTCTGTTCACCAGGAATAATTTGAGTTTGAGCGTAAGATCAACTCCCTCCAATACACCCAATTTGCCTCAGAGAGATGGAAAAGCTATTACACGCTATAAAACACCATGAAACTTTATATCTTGAAACTCCAAAAAATAAAGTTCAGTTCATATTTACAAGTGATGCTGTGTGCAACATACTTGTCCTCTGAAAATTTAAACGTTTGAATTTTAAATAAAGAACACCAACAATTCTCATTTTGCATTCCATAGCAAAAATAACAGCCTGCAGGTTTGGAACAACATGAGAGTGTGGAAATGATGACAGAACTTCTATTAGATAAAGAGGACTGTTGTTTTAACCTGGTCAGCACATCATTCATTTAAACAGACATCAGTTGATTGCAGCCTGGAGTGATGCTGAATTGTCAAATTACATTTTGCTCTCAGCTGGTGAACAGAGGAATGTTTCTTATTGTCAACTTTAATCATCTGACATGTTACGACTCCTTAAAGATGCAATTCAACATCAAATATTTTATTGCTGACCTTCAAGATCTTTAATGCATTAATGAGAGTTAAAATGAAAAGATATGGAAATTAAATGTATGGAGTTTGCACTGGGATGACATTTACATCACAGCTGCTTGGCAGTTAATGCCAGGCTGCACTTTCCTCTTCTGTTCTTTTCCCTTATTCCCTTGAGACCAGGTGAAAACATAGTCATCAAAATTCATTAAAAAGGCATTTTGACTTTGTGAGGTCACAATCATCCCAGGCTCAACTGACAGGAAATTACAGGACGAATGTGCAGTCAAGCAGAAAGATGCTTTAAAAAACGTGAATGTAAATACTCCTCAACTCTAAGATGGTATAGTTGACAGTTGGAAATTACTTTTTCAGATTCTTGTTGTTTGATGAATCATTATGCTTAAACTGTTATAACACGTTTGAAATTAACATACCAAAATTATGTTGTGAGCATGTACTACAAGAAAAATGACATGATGTTTCATCTTTGACATTGGCCTGGAAATTGTATAAAAGCTTTGTGAAATGAAGGTTAAATTGAAACTGCAAGGCTTGTGGCCAGTGCTCCAATACATGGCAAGATGACCTGAGTTCTCCTCTCTCTGTCACAAGAAAGAAAGAAAGTTCTCATCTCTCTGTCCCACACTTCTTCTGGTCCCCTGCCTCTGGATAGATAGATAGATAGATAGATAGATAGATAGATAGATAGATAGATAGATAGATAGATAGATAGATAGACAGACAGATAGACAAACAGACAGACAGATAGATATAGACACAGACAGACAGACAGATAGATAGATAGATAGATAGATAGATAGATAGATAGATAGATAGATAGATAGATAGATAGATAGATAGATAGATAGCCCATAGCGCTGTATGGAAGTGAGGTTTGGGGTCCACTCAGTGGTCAGAACTACACTACATCGGACAGACGTCCAAAAGAAGCCCTATACACCGAATTCTGAAAGAAAAACACCCAATAATGCATGTAGGGCAGAATTAGGCCGATTCCCATTGATTATTGAAATGCATAAAAGATCCCTCAACTTCTGGAAGCATCTTGTGTTCCTTTGGCTCAGTGGTAGAGCATTGCGTATAGCCTGAATGCACTGTAAGTTGCTTTGGATAAAAACGTCTGATAAATATAAAACAAAGTGCTACATATCTTAAATCAAGTCCCACAGAATCGCTACATTTTAAAGCGCTGAAAAGAGTCCACTCAGTCAGCTAGTTCTGAGACTTACTAACCCGACTAACTCTACTTACACTATCCAGTCCCAAACCAGCACTGCTTTTCACCCGAATATCAAAGTCAATCAAACTATCAAACTATCTAAAAATACATATCTGGAACACTGGGATCATGAAACTAAAACAAAAGTAAATACAATTCTATCAAACTCTAAAATCAGATTATGAATTGGAAGATTATCTCCAGAGCATCAGAGACACAAACAAAGATGGATCCTGACCAAGTACAGGCTCAGTGAGCATGGTCTAGCCATCGAGACCCAGACACAGAAAGAGCTGGTTACCCAGAGAGCACAGGGTGTGTGCTCACTGTCAGAGAGGAGAGATCGAGACGCGCTTCCTCCTTCACTGTCATAAATACATATCCACAAGAAACCTCTACTTCAACAAATTCACCAACTTAATAAAGAACTTTACAGCCATTAGTGAAACATAACAAATAAAGATAATATTAGGAGAGGGACAGACAGCAGCACTTGCTGCGAGATACGTCTGGATGTGCCACAGCCTGAGAGACAGCAGGTGAATGTGTGTATTGTGTGTGAGAGAGAGAGAGAGAGCAGGTGAATGTGTGAGTGTGTCTGACCTCAGTGTGTTACCCTACTGTTCACCCTACTGTTTTGACATTCATGCCAATAAAGCAATTTTGAAATGAATTGAATTGACAGACAGACAGACAGACAGATAGACAGATGCTGCCATACCCCGTGTAGAGCGAGCCTTGGCTCCCAACAGTGGGGGAAGACCAGAGGACCCATAGGTAACGTTGATAGCTTCAACTATGCAACGACTAAGCTTCTGCTTAGTTGCAGGAAATATCCCACTCTGGGGGGACAATAGCACACAGGCCGTCAGCCCGACTTTGGTTCTGTGGACATATGTGTCCAGGGCTCGAGCTGGATACATACAATTAGCTTCTTCTGGTCGGACTCCCAGAAGGGAGGAGGAGAGAAGACGGCCTGCAGTACTATTGATTGTGGTGTGACAGAGGGAACTTTTGTAACATAACCCACTCGAGGGTATAAGAGTGCTTTGGCCATGCCGGCGCAAAGTCTAGGTAGGTAGGGGCCACCGAAGGGGCCTACAGTTTAAAGGATCAGATGTGTATCTGAAATATCCTTAATTGGCTTGAATGGAGCTTACACCTATAAAACCACAACCAAATCCCAGGGGGGAAAACAGGACTGTACTGGAGGCCTCAGCCTCATAAAACCATGGAGGAAACATGTCACTATGGGGTGTCTATCCACTGATTGATCACTGGAAGGGACATGGTAAGCTACAATGGCCACCACGTAAACTTTTACGACTTTGGGGAAGTCGTGGCCTAATGGTTAGAGAGTTGGACTCCCAATCGAAAGGTTGTGGGTTCGAGTCCCGGGCCGGCAGGAATTGTGGGTGGGGGGAGTGCATGTACAGTTCTCTCTCCACCTTCAATACCATGACTTAGGTGCCCTTGAGCAAGGCATCGAACCCCCAACTGCTCCCCGGGCGCCGCAGCATAAATGGCTGCCCACTGCTCCGGGTGTGTGCTCACAGTGTGTGTGTGTGTTCACTGCTCTGTGTGTGTGCACTTCGGATGGGTTAAATGCAGAGCACAAATTCCGAGTATGGGTCACCATACTTGGCTGAATGTCACTTCACTTCACTTCACTTTTAGGTGGAGTGGGTTAACCCTGCAGAGAGCCTGGCTTGTAGAAACTCCAGAACTGTACCAACTGGGCAGTTAACAGGGTCAAGCTGGCGATCTCTGCACCATGAGGTGAAGAATGTCCACCTCAGGGCGTACAGTTTCCTTGTTGAGGGAGCTCTGGATTGGAGGAGGATCTCAACAACCTCGGTTGAGAGACCAGATGCTATGAGTTGTGCACCCTCAGGGGCCACACCCACAGTTTCCACAACTCCGGGCGAGGGTGAATTAACTTGCCCTGTGCCTGAGAGAGTAGATCTGTCCTGATCGGAATCTCCCACGGAGAGCCGTCGAGGAGAGAAATCAGATCTGCGAGCCATACTGGGCCTGGCCAGAACGGTGCTACTAACAGAAGATGGACCCCGTCCCGGCGTACTCTCGCCAGAGCTCCCAGGAGCAGAGTGATGGGGGAAAGGCGTACAGACGAAGCCTCAGCCTTGTCTGTACCATAGCGTCCAGTCCCAGAGGAGCTGGATGAACTAGAGGGAAACAGAGGGGACATTGCTATATCTCTTGAGTCGCAAAGTGGTCCAAAAACTCTCCATATCTACTTCACCACCTCGGGGTGAAGCCCCCTGGGCCTCGGCCCTTGTCTCGACAGTATGTCTGCTCCCACAGTCAATCTGCCAGGAATATACACTGCTCCAAACGAGAGGAGTTTGTCCTTGGGCCACAGAAGGATCTGGTGTGCCAGCTTGTACAATGGGCGCGAATGCAGATCTCTCTGGTGACTGATATAAGAGATCACCAATGTGTTGTTGGTGTGCACCAACACATGGTGACCTCTCAGGTCTGGGAGGAAATATTTTAATGCTCGATGCACAGCTATCATCTCTAGACAACTGGTATGCCATGTCAGATGGCGACCGCTCCACAGACCACGGGCAGGGTGCCCACTCATGACCGTACCGCAATCAGTGAGAGACGCGTCTGTCCCTAGTGTTACACGGCGACAAAGAGCTCCCAGCTCCGGGCCCTGATTCAAGAACCAAGGTTTCTTCCACCTGTCTAAAGGCACCAAGGCATCGCAACGTGACCTTGATAGTTCGAAGTGGGTTCCTCCTCGGGGGAAAAACCCTTGGTCTTGAGCCACCACTGTAGGGGTCTCAAGTATAGCAGGCCAAAAGGTATCACATTGGATGCAGCTGCCATCAGACATAGAAATTGTTTGACAGTGAGTGACTGGCCTTATTTGACTCTCTCGACTGACACGAGGATCGACTCAATCCGAGCAGGAGACAGACGTGCCTGCATCATGTTCGAACCCCACACTACGCCTAGATAGTCTCAAACCCAGCTCCCCCATATTTGCAAGAATGACATCTTGATGTCGAACCGCCATCTGCTCTGATTGAGCTAAAATCAACCAATCGTCGATATAATTCAGAATGCGCATGCCCTGCATACAGAGGGAAACCAGAGCCGCATCTACACATTTCATGAACCTGCAGGGTGAGAGTGCAAGGCCGAGGGGAAGTACTCGATATTGGTAAGCTTTGCCCCCAAAAGAGAACCTCAGAAACTTCCTGTGTTGTGGAAGGATAGAGATGCGTCTTTAAGATCTATTGTGACAAACTAGTCCTCGGATCTGATCTGAGCTACAACCTGCTTGATGGTGAGCATTTTGAACTTCAGTGACATAACTGAGCGGTTCAGCTGACGTAAGTCTAAAATCGGACGTAACCCCCCATCCTTCTATGAAACTATTAAATACCGGCTATAAAACCCGGATTCCCTGTTTTGTGGAGGGGCCACCTTGATGGCCTCCTTCCTTAATAGGGTATTCACTTCTTGTTCCATAACCAGAGCCTGCTGCGGGCTGACTAGTGTCGGTGTGCCTTTTGTACCGTATGCAGGACCCACTGAGATACATTTGGCAGTAGTTTCCATGCTGCTAAATAATCTACTAAGGGAATCAGTCTCTTGAGACTGACCTCTGGTGTAAGTCGCCCCCGAAGGGGCGGGCGAGCGTCAGACCCACCTCCCGAGGGCACTGAGGTGAGACGGGCACTGTGTAATGAGATGGACACCGCTCTACCCCAGTAGGGGCCACCCTCTGTAGTCATGACCAAAATGCATCATGACTTCTTGGCCGTGGACCTCCCAGAGCGTTGCTTACGCTCTGTTTGTACGTGGAGGGGGCTGCTCCCGCCCAGCAGTCCCTACAGTACATCTAACTTCACGAGTTAAATAACTGTCATTATATTCCTCAGAATTTAATGCAATCAAACAATCAGACAAGTAAACACGGTCTGGATTGTGATACAATACACATTGAAGTGATATATTGAACTTCTCGAAGTTAGATAACGGTCATTAGATTTCTCAGAATCTAATGCAATCCAACAATCAGACAAGTAAACACAGTCTAGATTGTGATAAAGTACACATTGAAGTGATATAACTAACTCCTTCTTATTAAATGGAGCTTAAACAACCAGACAAGCGGTCGGGTGTGGAAATATTCACATCAAAACTGAAAATGATGTAATACACGTGTTGCCTCAACAGCACGCGAATAGCTTAGTCACACAAACAATATTAATCCCCTCTGAGATTAAATAGCTGCTCATTAACGCTGCCCGTATAATGTTAGGCATAACACGGTTTGTTGTATACTGGTGCTTATGCAACTTTATGTTTGTGCAACTACAAGCTCGCAGACACCCTCCGTGTCAATCTCCTCGGAGAAAGAAAGTCAGAGCGTCGAGCCCAATGCTCGGGGGTGGGGGGGAGAACCGAAGCTCGGGCTTCCGAACCCAGGAATCGGGCATATCTGATGGCTAAGGTAGGCAGTTGCAGCTCCAGACAATTTTGTTTGGGGGGGCAATGGGGGGGTCCTGGTCATTTCAAGGGGGGTCTCATGAAAACCAACAAACAATACAGTGGACAAGGCTAATAACTGCATATTACTGCTACTAAACAACAAAAACAACACAGCATATCAACTACTTTGTTTTAATTAATTAATCAATTGCAGTTTGCAAACAATATGCTCAAACTTTCACCCAAATATTAAAATTATGTCATTAATAACTCACCCTCCTGTCGGTTCCAAACCTGTGAGACCTCTGTTCATCTTCAGAACACAGTTTAAGATATTTTAGATTTAGTCCAAGAGCTTTCTGTCCCTCCATTGAAAATGTGTGTATGGTATACTGTCCATGTCCAGAAAGGTAATAAAACCATCATCAAAGTAGTCCATTTGATATCAGAGAGTCCGTTAGAATTTGTTGAAGCATCGAAAATACATTTTGGTCCAAAAATAGCAAAAACTATGACTTTATTCAGTATTGTCTTCTCTTCCGGGTCTGTTGTGAATGTGTTCACTTCAGTGTAGTGATATCCGGTTCGCGAACGAATCACTCGATGTAACCGGATCTTCTTGAACCAGTTCACCAAATCGAACTGAATCGTTTGAAATGGTTTGCGTCTCCAAGAAGCATTAATCCACAAATGACTTAAGCTGTTAACTTTTTTAATGTGGCTGACACTCCCTCTGAGTTACAATATCCCGGGGCAATTCATTTACTCAAACAGTACACTGACGGAACTGCTGTGAAAAGAGAAATGCAGATGAACACCGAGCCGAGCCAGATAACGAATGAATGATTGACTCGTTCTCGAGTCAAGAACCGGTTTGCATTGGTTTTCGGATCACCAGTAGTGATCCGAAGTAGTTGCCCTTGATTCAAGCCTTCGGTTTACCTGCAATCATAACATTAGCACAGAATCAGTTCAGACAGGACCGGTTCAATCACTGAGGGTGCTTCTGAATATAGTGAGGGTGCTGCTTACATAATCGTAGGAAATAGCTCAGTCATCAGTCTGAAACATAGTATCTCAAAATTGGGGATGTTGTATACAACAATACTACTGTAATTGCTGTTATGTTAAACAATATACGATCTGACAGTAAATTATAGAATAGCATGTAAACAAGCGGCAATCTTCACTTTGCAAAACATTAAAACATGCCACACATAGCCTACCTACACTGTGGTGATACCCTTGTTGTAACCGGCTTCAACTTCAATTGAACACTCCTAGAATAGTGATGGCCGATTCGTGAACGAATCGTTCAATTTAACCGGCTCTTCTTAGTGAACCGGTTGAACCAGTTCACCAAATCGAACTGAATCGTTTGAAACGGTTCACGTCTCCAATAAGCATTAATCCACAAATTACTTAAGATGTTAACTTTTTTAACATGACTGACACTCCCTTTGAGTCAGAATAAACCAATATCCCGGAGTAATTCATTTACTCAAACAGTACACTGACTGAACTGCTGTGTAGACCGAACTGAAGATGAACACCGAGCCGAGCCAGATGACGAACGAACACGCCCTCTGCTGGAGCAGTTCTCGTTCTCGAGTCAAGAGCCGGTTGCATCGGTTTTCGGATCACCAGTACACTGAACTGAGAATCGTTTCTGTCGGACGCTTCCGATTTGAGAACAGATGAGCTGATTCTCGCTCTCGAGTCAAGAACCGGTTGCATCGGTTTTCGGATCACCAGTACACTGAACGAAAACCGTTTCTTTCGGACGCATCCGATTTGAGAACTGATGAACTGATGCTACTGCGCATACGTGTAAAGTATTTCGGAAAGTGTGATAAAAGATCTATATATATTTTTATTATTATTTTTATTATTTATTTATTTTTTTAAGATGAATGTTTCTAATCTGTATATTGTAGATTATGAATAGGCCAGAGGGGGTTTCAGGGAAGTTGGACAATAATTAAGAACTCTAAAGACTCTATGTTTAATAGGAATAAGGGATGATTTATGAAATATGTGTACTGTATTTATAGTTAATAATGATCACATTCAAAAATTGAGTTTGTAGTAAACAGAACATGAACACGAGTAGAGCAGCTGATTATACTGAACTGCAGCACGTGCCGGTTAGAGTGATTCTCGTTCTCGAGTCAAGAACCGGTTGCATCGGTTTTCGGATCATCAGTACACTGAACCAAAACCGTTTCTTTCGGACGTGTCCGTTTTGAGAACAGAGGAGCTGATGATACTGCGCATGTGTGATTCAGCGTGAAGCCGACTGACTCACAGCGCGTCTGAACCGAACTGACTCTTTTGGTGATTGATTCTGAACTGATTCTGTGCTAATGTTATGAGCGCGGGTAAACCAAGGGCTTGAATGAAGGGGCAATCTGGCGAAACGTAAGTTCATTTAATAACAAATACATCGCAATGGTTTATGTATAGTGGTTTCTGCGCTGATGACACCTAATTTATTTACTTTATATCTTCAAGACTTAAATCCTCTTATGCACATTATTGCTGTTACTGTATTTGGGTGCGTTGTTGCAAAACTTAATTGTAAACTTTTCATGATTATGAGGTTTTTAACTGGCTAAAGTTATGATTACTGACTTTATATATTTGAATGTTTGATAGACGTGACGCCATTACATCATCGCCAATGACGTCATTACGTCGAGCTTAAGAGAACCGGTGAACCGGTTTTTTCAACCGGTTTATTGAAATCGAACCGTCCGAAAGAACCGGTTTGCGGAAAAGAATCGAACTTCCCATCACTATCCTAGAATGGCCAAAAGTCACTGCCTTACACACGTCTCTCTCCATGACGGTGAGAGACACATTTTTACATAACAAGGCAGAAAATGTACCAAGAACATCCAACTTAACTTGAACATAAACACACGTAACTTTACTAACACAAACCCCAACCATATTGCTGTAATAACGCATAAATCAACTCCCAACAAACAATTACCCATAATGCACTAGCGCTGACTGCCGGGTCTGTACAATATGACAACCATGACAACACATCAACACCCAATCAGTCATTCATTGTTAGCGTTATGCATAAACATATTGATAAAGCACTGCTGCAGTAACGTTATTACACCAAGGTATTGCTGCTATATTCTTTATGACAACTCCAATAACAACGACAAGCAGTTCAAAACAACTGACAGCAAAAGACCAAGAAGCTGCGCTAGCTTAACGTTACACAACACACATAACGTTACACAAAATACTTATTGAGCATGCTACAATTATTAATAATAACACTTACAGGTTGTGATTCGGAGGAGGAGGAAGAAGCTAATACAAATATATTCAGTACTGTAACCTTACTTCAAACGGCTTGCGAATCCAGACTTGAAAGCATTTATGTTGGAGAACATTATGTTGGAGAAACGTCATTAAAATGACGCGAGGTTCGGGCTAAACTTCTGTGTTAGTAAATATGAACTGTAGCCACTGACTTATTTTTACGTTACCTAAAGCCCCGTCTCAGAAAGTCAGCTAACAAAATTTCTGAGCGGGAAGCACGCACGCAAGCAAAGTGGGCAATTAAAGAGACAGCTTCACCTTTTGCGTATCGCGATCACGAAAGGACAACTACAATGCATTAAACATGAAAGCATAACGAAATAATTTATTTAATATATATATATTTGTTTAATTTTATTAATTTATTTATTTTGTGTAGGCTATCCTATTATAGGCAAGAGTGTGAAATCCGTCTGTGTTTTATTTTCGGCAAAATCTCGTTTATGTGTGCTATTAATAATTTTTCATCTGAGGGTGCTTTCACTTTTATTTGAGGGTGCTTAGCACCCTCAAGCACCCCCGTAGAACCGGGCCTGAGTTCAGAATCAATCATCAAAAGAATCAGTTAGGTTCAGACATGCTGTGTGTCAGTCTGCTTCACGCTGAATCACACATGCGTAGTATCATCAGCTCCTCGGTTATTGAATCTTAAAATAAAAATTGAATAGATTTTTCTCCTGGTCCTTATGTGACGTGACATTCAGCCAAGTATAGAGACCCATACTCAGAATTTGTGCTCTGCATTTAACCCATCCAAAGTGCATACACACAGCAGTGAACACACACACACACCGTGAACACACACCCGGAGCAGTGGGTAGCCATTTATGCTGTGATGCGCGGGGAGCAGTTTTGAGGTTTGGTGCCTTGCTCAAGGGCACCTAAGTCTGCCGGCCCGAGACTCAAATCCACAACCCTAGGGTTAGGAGTCAAACTCTCTAACCACTAGGCCACGACTTCCCTTATGACCTATTTATTTTAAAATATCAATAATATCAATAATATCAATAATTATCGATATCGACCGATATGAAAGACTTATATCGTAATACAGTTTTCAGCCATATCATCCTGCCCTAGCGTTGAGCTCTCTCGGCCAATGTAGATAAAGTGGCAGTCAAGTCTATGTGAGGCAACAACACTCCCTAAGTATTCAGACACCATTATCTCCAATCTGTCTGGACGTTTAAATTAATCCGGAAATGTTTCATTAGATGATTCAGATGTGTTCAATTAGAGTTGGACAAAAACTCTACAGGAAGGTGTCTCTTGTTTCCCAAAAGTACAAGCATGTCACCAGCACTTATAATTTCAGGTAAGAACCCTACACACTATTGTTCTCAGTTTCTTTCATAAGACTCAAGTGAAGTTACCACATATCCTATTATGATTTTGCCACAATGTCAATTTTTGTAATATTAAGGATAATTGTTTCATAGATGAATTTCACCTCTCTTCTGACAAAAGGCAACTACAGGAACATATATGCTTCAGGGAGAAAGGAAACTGTCTTGCTTAATTATGTCATGAAGTGGATATAATTCAATGGAGTCTCACTTTCCACCTACAATGTATTCCTGAGGGTACCTTACACAGGGGCCTGTAAGACCCTGTGGGAGTCAGGATTAATGTTCCACTTTAGAGAAAAGAAAAGGGGTACGTGCTGGGTAATGGGACCCCTACTAGAGATTCTCTGCAATCTCAGAGAAATCAATGGAGAAATATCAAATTTTTCTCTTCAGGTGTGTATACAAACAGCAACAAGCCTTTAGCACAACTACTGTTAGTGGGTTTAGTGCAGATTATTTTCAACAGTATAGCGCACAGCGTTATGATGCCTTCAATGATGCTGCCACAACCATTACTCTTGATGATAGGGATGATCGTACCTTGGTATTTGGATTTAGCTTGTGTTGAAAAGAGCACTTTGCTTTCAGGTCAAAGAGTGCATGTTTAGTCTCATATTATTCAGGTTTTTCTACAAGGCTTCCGGAAAACCCTAAATATGAATTAATGTTGTCCTTTCTCAGAAGTGCTGTCCTTTTCCAAAGAGGCAGAATTTGAAATTGCTTGAAGGTTGTTGATGTACTATGGACAGCTTCCATTTTGGCCAAAGAACTCTGCAAGTGGCTGAGGGGCGCCGTTTGTAAAGCGGCTCATGCTGAAAATAACAGCAACATTTTGTCACATTTAGCTTCAAACAATGTTTAAAAAACTGGTATGAATTTTTGACGGTCACTTTTTAGCACATTTACAACAATATTTGTCAACTTAGAGATATTTTAAATAGTTAAATATAAATATAAAATGTTACACCTAAATGTTAAATGTTAAATCTAAATGCTAAATCTAAATGTTAAATCTAAATCTAAATGTTAGATCTAAATGTTAAATCTGAATCTAAATGTTAAATCTAAATTTTATATCTAAATCTAAATGTAAAATCTAAATGTTAAATCTAAATCTAAATGTTGAATCTAAATGTTTCGGGTGAAACTGAATATTGAGCTAATATGCAAATTCAAAATGCTGGAAGTGCCAAAATAAAAGCTCGATGAGATCAGTGTGTGTGCATCGTGTCAAATAAGTAACGAATAAAAACCATCTGAGGAAATTGATTCTTGGACATGGATTATCGTGATAATGCCTACCTAAAATAATAAACACATTTGGAGAAACTGTATTTCAAGAGTAGGCTAGTGTCACTTTTATGAAAAGTGTGGGACTTATGATGACCTGTAGCCATAATAGCCAGCCACGAGGGGTCTCACTTTGACTGAATGTTATGTCCTTACCATAGACTGTATCACTCATCATGTCATCACTCTCTGTCATGTTCGCATGCTTAAACGCCAGCAAGAGCCTATTTCCCCGCCTGCCCCTGACCAGGTACGGTAACTATTGATGCTACTGTCATTCAAAATGTCCAACGAATCGGCATTAGCCGAGAGCATAGGCTCTTGCTGGTGTTTAAGCATGCAAATATTTTCATAAAAGTAATACTAGCCTACTCTTCAAATACAGTTTCTCCAAACATGTTTATTATTTTAGGTAGTCATTATCACGATAATCCATGTCCAAGAGTCAATTTCCTCGGATGAGATGGTTTTTATTCGTTACTTATTTGACACGATGCTATAAACACACTGACCTCATCAAGCTTTTATTTTGGCGCTTCCGGTTATTGGCATTTTGAATTTGCATATTAGCTAAATATTTAATTTCAACCGAAACATTTAGATTCAAAATTTAGATTTAACATTTAGATTTTACATTTAGATTTAGATTTAACATTTAGATTCAGATTTAACATTTAGATTTAACATTTAGATTTAGATTTAACATTTAGATTTAACACTTAGATTTCAATTTATATTTAACATTTAGATTCAGATTTAACATTTAGATTTAACATTTAGATTTCACATTTAGATTTAACATTTAGATTTAACATTTAGATTTTACATTTAGATTTATGTTTAGATTTAACATTTAGATTTAGATTTAACATTTAGATTAAGATTTAGCATTTAGATTAAGATTTAGCATTTAGATTTAACATTTAACATTTAGGTGTAACATTTAATATTTATATTTAACTATTTAAAGCAGTGGTTTTCAACCTGTGGTCCGTGGCCCCCTAGTGGGTCGCGGTGGTATTGCAGGTGGGCCGCCAATTACTATTAAAAGAAATAATAATATTGTTAATCTATGTAAAAATGTCTAAGTCATAACATAATAACATCATTTCATATTTTATTTTCTGTTCATTGCCAGTTCATTCTAGGGCTGTGCGATTAATAGAAATCGTCATAAAATCACGATTTGAGCGTGCACGAGCGTGAGCGTTTCCGCGGCCCTGACCTCCCGCAGTATGCTATTCGATCCAATCAGAATGCAGCACCTAGCGCGAGAACAGAACAGACTGAGCATATGCCTACTCCAGGTTCACACACTGTCTGTGATGCGCCTTTTTTCCGAGCCCATGTTAACTGATCAGAGCATTCACACTGCACGCGGTAAAAAGCTAGAAATAAAAACGTGCGAAAATAATTAATATCTAGCACATGAGCATAGAGAGAGTTGAGTGCACAGGACACAGTTTAAGTGAGAGGAGACACGTTTTAAGTGCGCACACTCTCCATGCCAGAGCAGAATGTATCTGAGCAAGCACGCCTGGTTTTGTGACGGAGCAAAGGAAATCCACGTGCGCACAGAGGGATTCGCGCTCGTGCATTATTTTAATGTGCTTTCGCATTACATTAACGTGCTCTCGCTGCTGCTTCTGCAACGCAGACACATGCTGTATTATACACACTGCAAACGGAGTACATGTGATGTACTCTGTATAATGTATAACAAATCTATTTCAACACCTGAGGCACCGTTACAGTTAATGAGCTCTATGACCAATGCATGGCAAAAAAGAAAGAAAAAAAAGTCCCTGGACACGGGATTTAGCCTATATATTTAGAAATGTTGTCTAGAAATGTTGTTTACCTTTACTATAGTGATTATTTTGACTTATGTTTGTTATAGAGACGTTACAACTTTTTGATAAAGCTCTAATTAGTTTTCTTTTGGAAATATGTTTCAAATTCATCTTGAATGCATTTATGACTTTAAAGCATATCTGTGTCTGTGTGTGTCAAATTATGATTTAAATCGAAATAGCAAAATTGATCAAATAAATTGCGATAGGTTTTTTTTTTTTCATATCGCACAGCTCTAGTTCATTCAATAAATACAGTTAACAATCTAGAGTACTAAGTTATTAACCCAACAATAGCGAGGTCAGTTAATTTTTTTGCAGTGGGCCGCGCAAACATGTGTGTTTGGTTGTGTGGGCCGCAAGTTGAAAAAGGTTGGGAACCACTGATTTAAAGTATCTCTAAGTTGACAAATATTGTTGTAAATATGCTAAAAACTGACCGTCAAAAATTCAGTTTTTTAAACATTGTTGAGCACATTGAAGCTAAATGTGACAAAATGTTGCTGTTATTTTCAGCGTGAGCCGCTTTACAAACGGCGTCCCATAAGTGGCAACTGAATCATTGTAATGTAAATGGCAATGTTAATGTTTTTGATCTTGGTGGAAATAATAGAACTGTTAACATAGGAAATACTGCTGCTGTACATATATATGAAACAACCCCTTATATATATAACACACACATGATATCACAACTTTGCAGATCTATACAGGTGGAGCTGGCGAAGGTGGAGGGTTTCTAAAGCACGCTGCAGTTGCTACAGCAAACACTACTACATTACAAACACTACACTACATTACTATTATCAGCCTGCACCATCTGAAGTTTCATGACAAAACTTTTCATTTATGATATAATGCCATGATATTTGGGGGGGTATAGCATGAAAATGTTTGAAAAGCCGTGCTCTAATGGTTAGTTTCTCAGATTGTAAGAAAAATATTATATAGCAATAATGGTTTTATCGGTTTATTTTCTCTTACTTCATCTCAAAATTCCACCCAAGAGGACAAAAGTTGCTCTTTCATAGCTCAGGAGTTTCATTTAAGTATAATCTTGGAGTTATTTTTTTTCTCTTAAACTCCCTTAAGGACAGGCATTTACAAACCTGAACTCAGTTTGTTAGGTGAGGAGGAACCTCTTGAGGAAACACTTGTGAGTGTTCCTGTGTCAGTCTGAAAAGGTAGGCATTTTGTGGCAAAAGTCTTAAATATCTCTACATAATCACAATGCTATATAAAAATCTCTCTCTCTTTTTTTTTTGTATGGATTATACATGGATTCACATTGAACACAGAACCTGTTAACAGTGTGTCAGTGTCAGTGTGTTCTGTCAAGGTGATTGAATTCCTAAAAATAACTAAAGGAAGACAGCTAGCAGTCCTCAGGGATCTACTACTTTATGCATTTCTTTAGTGCATTTAGGTAGGAATGTTGCTTTATTATTTACCACTATTCTGTAAATTATAAACCTCCCACATACCCTCAGTGATCATTTTTATCCTGACAATCACAAACCAAAAAAAAAACCAAGAAAAAAAAAAAAAAACAAGATCCACAGCACACACACACACACACACACACATATACATGCAGTAAGGGGAGGGGTCAAAGACCCTTCCTGGATCTCACTGTTTTGTCGCCTGCAAACGTCAGCAATGGAGGAGATTGCGTTCGCGTTTTTTTATCGCAGACGAAGTGGGTGTAATCAAAATACCACTGTTTTTTCATCATGTGCATCAATTCCTTTGTTCTGCTGAACACAAAGGAGGAAATTTAGAAGAATATTTGCAAACAAGCCGGTTTCTGCCACCATTTCATGTCCATTGTATTGCAAGTCAAAGCTGTTGTGTAGCAAACATTCTTCAGAATTTCTTCTCTTGTTTTAAGCCAGACCCTGTCACTTCTCAGATGAAACCACACAAAGATGATGTATAATGGCTAAACAGTCCATTTAGATATGTATGTGTGCATGTATATTTTTAATGGATTGATTTATTTATTCAAACAAACATACGTGAAAAATACAAGGGAGAATTCTAATTAAGAGACTTATTAAAATAAACGCATGTCCTAATTCTTAACTTCACTATGCGTGTTTTGTTTTTGTTTAGTTCATGTAAATATAAATAAAAAAATGGGTAATCTAATTCTTAGAATAAAGAGAAAATGTATCACTTGACATTCTCAGCCAATGAGCATGAAGCTGTGTCGTCAGTCAGCCGTTTCCCATCATGCTTTTGATCAGCGCAGTCGGTGGTGAGCAACTGCGCTCGACTGCTCAATCCAATACAGCCGCCTCGCTGTCGCGAGAGTTTTTTTGGCACACGTCAGCATGACATCAGAGCAAGGCGGACGTAACTTGGACACTTTTCTAGCCGGCATGCATCTCCCGGTGATCACCGTCTTTTGTCTTCTGTAATCTTGACTCTTGAATAATAATATAATAATAAAAATAACCTTGAATAATAAACAACTGATAAAATTATCCACCCCATACATATAGTATTAACAAACTTTGATGCAATAAATAGGGTATGGTTTAAAAATGAGCATCTCCAAAAACATCTACATTTCTGTCTCTTTTTGAGTGTTAGTGTATATAATTAGTTGTATTTATAGGGGTTATTATAGCACAATTCTATAATAATTGTATAACTAAATAACTTTCCAATAGAACAAGTCTCTCTTCTCTAATGCGCAAAGTATATTTGTCAGTTGCAACCGCCCTGCTACAGTTTCTGGATCTGAAGCAGATCTCTGACAGCTTGGAGTTGATCCCGGTACCAATCTGGCCTCTCCGTGCCAACGGGAAACAGGCCAGCATTGCATCTGCAGAGGGGGAGAGAGACATTGCGACAACAGTTGGAGGCTCATGAGTGAGATAGAGGGACGGCTAGAGCCACACAGCAGTTTTTCAGCGTTGCCAGAGCTGTCAGACCATTAAAAAGCCAAATGATGATGAATGAGAGAGATCAGCCTGTCGGAAAAAGCCCCCCTGGCTGTCATCATCCAGCTACCCCACTCTCAATCCTCATTCAACTTTTGAAGGGTTTTTTCCTCTCAGATCATTCACATCCCGATGCATTCCGATTCTTGACACACCTCAGAGATACACGCAGATTGTGTTGATGATTTGGTGTCAGAAATTGAATTATTGCATATGGTGATAACAGTCACAGAAAAGACTATTTCCGTGCCTCTATCTATAAGGACATAAAATAGCTGAAAAGATATTGAATGAATAGAGTGGTCTTATGAAAGTGGATGGGAACTGTAAATCAAAGACAGTAAATGGATAAGAACATCCACCTACGCGTGGAACTTCACAATGGCAGGAGTCTAAGAGCAAGCTGAGAGTAAGTCATGATGAAAAGCTAAGAGAATTTGTTTCGCTGTTTCGAACCAGAGTGGTGCCAAATCTAGTAGAGATATTTACTGTACATAACTCTGAGTTTGAAGGGATTCAGGGGAGCAAACTGGATGTGTTCCAAAATGTAGCAGCCTGCCTCGCTGATTACAGAGGCAGCTGCCTTCAACGGTCACGAAACCTCAGGAGTGATTGATTTGAAGTTTTTTACACAGGCACCAACTCAGAGAGTTGAGAGTTGAGAGAACACAGAGAGACTTGACTTGCAATGTTTTTAAGAGTATGACATTAGCATGTTGCCAAGCTAACAATGTGAAAACAAGCATACAAAAATGATTTTATTTCATTTAAATTCATTGTATTATAGAAAACTATTTTTAAGTATATGAAAAAATTGCATGACGTCACAATAAAATGAATGGTATGGTATGTAATCTCTTATGTAAAGTAATATAGATATATACATTAAATCCCTGTTGAAAAAAAAACAGCATATGCTGGTTAAGTATGTTTTGAAGCTAGCTGCTGGTTTGAGCTGGTTTAAGCTGGTTTTCCAATGGTCATTAAACTGGTCATGTGCTGGTCCTGAGCAAGAGCTAGTTGCTAAGGTCCAGCTTAGGACCAGTACATTACCAGCTGAGGACCAGCTTAAACCAGTTAAACCCATCACCTATGCTTTTTTTGTTTTCAATAGGAATAAACTACAGACAAAACCAGTTTTAAGGTGTTGAAAAAAGTACAAATACCCAGCATTCATCTATAAGCCAATTAGGCTTTTTTTTATTTTTTTTTTTACAGGTGGGGCATCCTTTCATACAGCCACAATGTCAAGCATTTCATTACAATTTCAACCTGAGGCCCGTCTCTTATACGTCTCTGCTTTGATGCTCTGGCCTCCAGGCAAGAGTGCTCTGCACAGTAAACACCTGAGCCTGGATGTACCCCCAGTTGATGAATTTAATAAATAATACAGCACTACAAAACAGAATTGTTGAGTGACAAAGCATGGGAAAAGTACCCACAGAAACGGAACCAATAAAGGAAGAAAAGAAAGAAAGAAACACATTGAGAAAACAAAACATTTGGAAAAGGTCAGGATCATATAAGTGCAGTATAAAAGATACTAGTGACGGAAAGGCCGGATGTGAAACAGATGCTGCAAACACACAGGCAGTCATGGTGAGGCAGCCCCAACTGTGAGTGAGAGCTGCTTCGCCTGTGGAGACATCGATCCACATATTGACCGAATCCCCTCGCACCTGCCTTTATCTTACTACAGCTCAGCGGGGCTCCCAGAGGAAGAGTGACCAGCGAGAGGACAAAGAGCGTACGACGGGAAGAACAGGTCTCTAGTTATTCATCACCTGTCACAAGAGAACACAGCCGATTCTGTTGACATTTAATCTTTGACTCTACAAATAGATGACACCCACTGCAAAAGATATTTTCCATTCATCATTTTCAGATAGGTAGGTGAAGGAATATGACTTTTGTGGTAAGATTTTGAGTACCATTATGCAAGATCTGTGTGCAGGTATTCAAAAGATTAAGCCAAACAGAGATGGCAAATCTGAAGGCTCTTTCACATGACTCACTTCGGGGCTTTTGCTTTGACCTTCACATGAAAAGCTTTGCAGATAGTATCATGGATGGGCAATTTCATGAGTTTACAAGTAGATAGTATCAGGGAATGTACACTGTAAAAACTGTGTTTGAGTTGGAAATAGCTTTGATACTCCACAGAGGGAAAATCAAGACTCATTGAACCCTAATTGATGAAATGTTACAGTCTCTGGATGCTCTTGGTGTTTTTCAGTTAGAAACTGAGAAAGTACAGTAAAACTGTCGTTGTCAGCTGGACCCAGATTTTACATTGATTATTATGAAATTAAATAGTTGAGAACTTGTTGAGAAGATAAAGCTCACCTATGAAGATCAAAGCACTGGTTTACGTTTACATGGGTCATGTGAAAAGGACTTATATGTGCACAGTTCAGTTTCTATCATCTGAAGAACCTCATATGAGCTTATGTCCTATAGTAGTTCTAATTGTTTTCTTTGGAATGCACAAAGAGAGCATTTCCATTTCTCTGTAGACCTTGTGATACTGCTTTTCCACTGAGGCTGGTTCCAGAGACAATGCAAATCTAGTGTCAAGCTTTTCCACACAAAAACCCTGGATCAGTGCCCAAATCTTGGTTCCAAACTATTCCCCCAAACTTTTGTCTGAGCTGGTCCTGTGACGTCGGTGGGAACTCACATTACTTCTGGACTGAGTCCATGCTGCATCCAAAATCCTCATACTTCCCTATTACAGAGTAGGTGAAAAACAGAATGTTAAAAAGTACTATGTCCACTGAAAAACAGCATTTGAAAAATAGTTCTGTATGCCCATTGTCACAGTATTCATTGAACAGTAGGCAAAAAGACTTCCAATGAGATTCATAAGTCCACATCTGATGCAATGGAACTGACGCTGGTAGGATACATTACAGTGACATTATGGTGAATATACACATGGATTATATTAATACTACACTAAATTCAAACTATATAGAACATATTTTGTAATGGTCACAAAGTAATAACTTATTCAAAAGAAGATGCAGTGCAGATCTTCTTTTTTGACCTCGTAATTGTAGAGAATGACTGAATAATATTGTTACCCTGCTGCCAAAGTATGCCACAAAGTTGAGAAGAAGTGTAGGGTTTTATTAGGATTGCCAACAATGGAAAATAACTGATAAGGAAATTACAGGTTCCTCTTTGGGTACTTCACCAATTTAGCAACTGGAAAGATGAACTGGAAAGCTCCTGGGTATTTTCCCTTATAGGCATTATAAACCTCCTGGGCACAAAGCATTAATAACAAACTTCACTCAGCAGATTCCCACTTACATCTTAGTTAAGGTCACTTGAATTACAATTCCTTTCTATAATTCCTTACATTACTGATATGACATTGAGCAATTGATTTTCTGCATCCTTCTCTCTTGTCAGTACCTGAACCTGAAATATAAGAATTTGAAGATGATAATGAAAAAACCTGGTGGTGAAAAACTTACAATTCCCACCATGAATGCTTGGCTGCCACCCATCGGTGAGCTTCAGAAATCTTTCAAATCTTTGGTCAGCCATCTTACTATGTGTTCCTCAAGTCAGGTGAGCGTAGAAGCTTCTCCTAGATAATCTTCGTTGGTATTATTGAAGGAGGGGCCAATGTGAAAGTGCCATTACACTGTAAGTGAATCTTGATTAAAGGTCTCCCAGCACATGTTCGTGTGTATGTTGTGTGTAGAAGTGGTTCAGTCCCTCCAACGAGTGAGCCATGAGCCATCAACGTTGTGCCCTTGAGAAAGGCACTTAACCCCAGGTTGCTCCAGAGGAATTGTCCCTGTAATAAGCTCATGTGCTGTTCTATGGTGACATTGCGTGAAAGTGACGGAAACAAATTCTGCAGGCTCCAGCCGTGTGGCAATAAATAAAGATTCTACTCTGTTTTAGTAGTGTCACAGTGAGAACTGGAGCTTAACAAGCTGCTGGCACTTGTGTGAGAAATCATGAGTAAAGGAGGTACAAAAGAGAGCAATAAAGCAAAAATAAATAAATAAATACATAAATAAATAAATAAATAGATTTCTTAACATATAATTTTTCAACTCAATGTTATTGCCTCAATTCATAAATAAATATATAAGATAAAAATCCTTTAAAAGCATGCTCTTAAATGTTTCCCTCTTTTTTATGTTGTATTCTTTCCTTACCGGAACTATGTAATTTTAAAAAGATTTGACATTTGACAATGCAAAACTACTTCCTGGCCAGCAGTCTTGTTTTGCAAATTTATGTTAACTTTTAAATTGACAGACAGAGAAAATAACAGTTCTGAGAAGGGCATTTGTTCCCAGCAAAGCCAACATTTAGAAGGAAATGTCTCATATTTTAAAAAGGACTCAAAAAAATTATTCTTGGCACAATTATTTATTAAGCATTTGCATCTATTTTATTTTATTTAAATAATCGTTTTTAAAAAAAATTGGTACTCCGATTACATAGAATTAATATAAATCTGTTAACTGTCAAAACTATTAGATTTAATCAGTTAAACATTATGAATAGGATTTAAATACAACTGCCTCTGTATGAGATTGGTTTAGATACAAATGGAATGGTTTACCCTACTCCAGTCGGTAGTTGGCGGTGCTGCACAGTGAGCTGTGTAAAGCGGCTTTGGTAATGCAGTAAATGCACGTAAACAGATAATAATAATAATAATAAAGCAGCGCCAGAAGAAGCGTTCTGAATCTCTTTACCATTATGCATTGGAGCAGCCTGGATCATAATCTATTTGCAAGGTAAGATATATTTTATATGTACTCCGTATATATTATTTGATAGATTTCATTGTATATACATGTATTATTAGTGTGGTTGATATAGTATTACAATAATATCAATGCATGGACTGTTTATTTCTTTCACTAGCTAACTAATGTAACTAATTGGGGCTGGGTTGAAATCGATTTTTCGGTTTTAATCGTTTGTCATTGTTACAGTGATCTCAGTGTAAATCCTAAGAATCGCTAGATGCTGTTTTCACTTGATGCATGAACAAAACTTAATGAAACATAATAAAATCATGGTCAGTTTTGTCACTTGTTATATGAAACAAAGTGTCAGATATCAGATTCTGTCAATTGTATCACTAAAGCCCCTTTCACACTGCCATTCTGGCAAATACACGGGTAAAGTGTTCCGGCAATTGTTCCCGGGTCGCAAGATTTTGCACTTTCACACTGCCAGTGATGACCCGGGGTATGTGCGTGCTTTCACACACAACCCCGTAGAGATCCCGTAATGACACGTGACATCAGGGCGTGACGTGTAATGTACGAGTCGAAAACGTTAGGCACGTTATACTTTCACTGAAGCAAGCGAACTATCTCGGCGTCAGTGCGGAAAGTGAGGAACTAACTGATCTCTGCTTCATTACAGTTTGCACATATTTTTTTCGTCGCGAACGTTGATCTTCCTTCAAAACAGCTGGTAAAAGAGTCGCGCGATAACGCGTGTCATCACTTCGACACGGCATTAGATCTGGCTTTGTTCACACAGTGCTCGTCCTGGGTTGAACCCGGCAATGTTACTAGGTCCCCGACCCGGGTTCAATGCCGGAATCAATCCCGGGACGTGTTTGCTTTCACACAGAAGGCGACCCGGCAATGTTCCGGCAATTTGCCGGGTCCGACGTGCAGTGTGAAAGGGGCTTAAAGTTAAAAAGTAAATACTGTTTTGCTGTTAAATGTAACGAGAAAGATAATTTTAGTGCATCAGTACAAGCAGCAGTGCAGAACTCACATGAATCGATCATCTCTCTCTCTTTACTTTCAGTTACCACAGCAATAAACATGAACGATCATCAGAAGGTGCTCACATCATCACATCTCATGTTATCACTCAGTTAGTGTTTCAAGACATCAAAGACATGGCTTGTAAACTTACAGAAATCCATTGAGTGAGTATAAACTCTAAACTTACTAGAAAAAAATACATAAAAAGGGTAATTTTGCTAAATATATACACTAGACAACATGAATTAGATTTTTTACTTAAAGGGTTAGTTCACCCAGATAGCAAATTTATGTAATTAATAACTTACCCTCATGTAGTTTCAAACCCGTAAGACCTCCGTTTATCTTTGGAACACAGTTTAAGATATTTTAGATTTAGTCCGAGAGCTCTCAGTCCCTCCATTGAAGCTGTGTGTACAGTATACTGTCCATGTCCAGAAAGGTAAGAAAAACATCTTCAAAGTAGTCCATGTGACATCAGAGGGTCAGGTAGAATTTTTTGAAGCATCGAAAATACATTTTGGTCCAAAAATAGCAAAAACTACGACTTTATTCAGCATTGTCTTCTCTTCCGTGTCTGTTGTGAGAGAGAGTTCAAATCAAAGCAGTCTGGATATTCGGTTCGCGAACGAATCATTCAGTTCACCAAATCGAACTGAATCGTTTTAAACGGTTCGCATCTCTAATACGCATTAATCCACAAATGACTTAAGCTGTTAACTTTTTTTAATGTGGCTGACACTCCCTCTGAGTTCAAACAAACCAATATCCCGGAGTAATCCATTTACTCAAACAGTACACTGACTGAACTGCTGTGAAGAGAGAACTGAAGATGAACACCGAGCCGAGCCAGATAACGAACAAAACATTGACTCATTCACGAGTCAAGAACCATTTCTGTCAGACGCGTCCGATTCGTGAACCGAGGAGCTGATGATACTGCGCATGTGTGATTCAGCGTGAAGCAGACCGACACACAGAGCGTCTGAACTGATTCTTTTGGTGATTGATTCTGAACTGATTCTGTGCTAATGTTATGAGCGCGGGTGAACCGAAGGCTTGAATCAAGGGCAATCATCGCAAATAATGCCATTATATGTCGAGTGCAAAAGAACCGGTGAACCGTTTTCTTCAACCGGTTTATTGAATCGAACTGTCCGAAAGAACTACTGGTGATCAGAAAACTGATGCAACCGTTTCTTCACTCGTAAACGAGTCAGTCTATTGTTCGCTATCTGGCTCGGCTCGGTGTTCATCTTCAGTTCTCTCTTTTTTTTGTTTTACAAGTTTAGTCAACTTAAAGATTTAAGAACACTGAATTCAACAATTTTCTTAACAAGCGTGTTCTCTACAGTTCATCTGAGAAGTAATAGCACATCACTGCTGTTACAAATGACAATGCAGAGTAAAGTTTAAGTACAAATATTTTTATAATTACATAATTACAAAGAAAGTTTAATTCATAAATTAAAAGAATATGACATTTTGAAGTAAAATACTGAAATTGTGTTTTCTTGTAAATTTGTACTCAGTGTTTAATGCCCCTTTTTTCTTCTTCTTTTTTTTTTAAATGCAGTGCAAGTGCTATACAACTGAACAACACGAGTGCTCATGTTTTTAATACTGGCTGTGTCCAGTTCCATCAGAATTCTCTTCTCCTTAAGGTAGTATGGTTCAGAATAACTGGCTATACATTTAATTCTTATTTTATACTGACAGGCCAAAAAAGGTCGCTGTGTGGATTTAAATGAGGAGACAATAATTGATATTTAAGGATTTACTCATTACTGGAAGTGATTAATATGTTTCTGGCATGTTGTGTGTTTGACGACAATTCTTTAAACCCTAACCGATGCAGTGTGTTGCCTTGTATTTCAACAACCAGTCTGGAAGTCGTATCCATGTCTATATTCCAGAATAACAATGTCAAGATTAATCAGGTCCTGAGCTGATCCCCATTGAAAGTCTTTAGGATGTGCTGGAGTCCACTTTACATAGCCTCCCCAAAAAGGAGTTGCATGATCTTATTTCTGCACTCTGTTATAAATGTTTTTAACATTGTTAATTATTATTATTATTTTTATTTTTTTTTGCATTCATTTCTGCAGAATGGTTGATTGTGGCAAAACTTTTGGAAAATAGGGTTTAACCTTAATGTGCATGTAAATGAAGGCACTTTTTGTTTTTGTCGTTGCACACAAGTGTATGAACATGGTGTAGTATGTCATGCTAACTCATATATAGCCAAATGCTTTGAAGCATTAATACATTGATATACTGTAACAAAGTGGCCTTGCTGTTCTTTTTGAGTGTGTTGTAGTTAGATTTTATTGTAGCACAGTGTGACTGGGTGGGGTAGGATTAAATAAATTAAATACTTTGGGTTTATTGATAAATATTCTGTAAATGTCATGCATTTTAAATACATTAGGTTTATTACCTAATAATTAATAAACATGTTTCTTATGCATTTAAAACAAATTGGATTTATTGGTACTATTACATAAATCTTATGATATTTGTTTCATTTACATAAGGTTGGCAAATTTGCATCACATAAAGTTTATTAGTTTGTTTAGGTTAAAAATATGTAATCAAAATGGATGGAAATTTTATATGCATTTGAAATACATTAATCTTAAGAATTGGGCCTAAATATATTTATATATTTTTTTGTGTAGTTAACAGAGGAATCTGAAAAAAGAATGCCTTTATGTTGTTCTGGGAAGTTTCCTGGGAAGTTGCAGGTTGAGAAATCATAATTACGTAGGGCTGCTGTGCATTTTTCTGAAAAACAATTGATGGGCATTATTCACTTAGCACCAAAGTAAAAAAAAATGACTTTGGTGGGTAATTGATGCTATATCAATGTATTTTATAATTTTCTGTGCCAAACTTAATGAGAAATGTAGTTCTGTTGCGCAAACCTCAAAAAATCTAAAATTAGTTGTATTTCCTTATAAGATTTATTGCAAATAAAATTTGTACGCTAACATTTATAAATACAATTAATCCAACATGACTTCACATACGATAGGCTACAAGCTGAAAAGATGCATGATTGTTTCCATAGTACCTCTGAAATGCAACTGTTATCTCAAATGGGACTAAAATGTTTACCTGATGAACACAAGATCAAATTACCTTCTATTGTTCTTTAAGTTATACGTTTTTTTTTTCTTTAAAGCAATCAGCTATTCCTATAAAAAGAAACATCTAGAAAGGATTCTGTCCCTTGAGGGAAATGGCAAAATATTATAATCTGACATCTAGCTCATTAATATGCAAATTGAATTCTGTTTAGTCAGTCATTTTACCATGCGAGTTAGGTTGTTATGTGCCACATCATATTTGTAGAGATGTAGAAAACATAACATTGATGCCTTTTCAATTTGAATATTAATGAGGTTTAAATAATTTGCTGCTCTTTCAGATTTAACAGGTTCTAGCATTTATTAAAGTGTAACAAACATCTCCGTGAGATTGATCTTCAAACAGGGCAAGCAATTCTGGGACAGACCAAATCCTATTTGGAAGAGGTAAATGGCTGTGTCTTTGAACGGAATAATGCATTGACAGTCCAAATCAAAATATGCACTGAACTTAAGAGTTACAAGTCAAGTAATTTAAAACCCACTCTTAGAAGTTCAACAAAGACACAACAATGTTACAATATGATTACCTCAAAAGGGCAATATAAAAATTCACAATTTTCATGAGAAACCCACTATGAGTTCATATTTTAGGGGGTTTTGGTCCAAGTAGGAGCTGTGATTTTGATCTGCTGTGATTTACGATCAACATGTAAGTTTGTAGCAATAAAATATTTTCAACAACTTGTGATGGTGCAACAATTTGGCAGGGTTTTGCACCTAATTCAACATATACCGGCTTTATAATGATACGTAAAATGTAAATGTCTCAAAAGTTATGCTACAAGATAATATGAAAGTAGAATATGGACATTTTCTTCATGATTCAGTTTGTAGTCATTGAAGCTGTTCTGACCTATAACTCTTGTTTATTTTTATTTTGCTTACTTTTAAGACTTAAAAATCGAGTACAGGTTAAAGGTGAAAAAAGCAAACAAGATTATTTCCAAGTCAGTCTTGCCTAGTGATGAAAAACTGGTAAAAGAACACACAGAAAAAGAAAAGAAAAACCAGGAAGAAATAAAATCCTAAAAGGGTATTAATCTGGGGAAATTATATTCAATTCAATACTGTAGTATTAAAAAAATAAAATAATAATAATAATAATAATGCCATGCTTCTTAATTATTAGGTTATTATCTCTCTATCTGACATTCTGCCTGCAACTCTTGCATGTAATTAAACAATATATAAATATGTAAACAAACAAACAAACAAATAAATAATGTGTGTACCTTTTTCGACAGAAAAGCAAATGCTCAATGACTGACATTCTTAATTTAATGAACAGCATCGTTTATCTGACTTTATATGCACCTGATTTGATCATCAATATAAAACTGTGACCTCAGGAATAACCGGAATATCATTTTAAGGATTTCGCTGACACTTCTGCAATAATCCACGTGTAAATTCCCCTCAACACAACAACTTCCTCTGACGTTTATCCAACCAGGAAATGTAGTTTTTCATCCCTCACGTCTTAAGCACTGTTACCTATGAGTCTCGTTTAAATTTTAACCATTCATGTTGTAGCTGAATTATTAAATTCAGATAAATTCACTGAAGCCTGCTGTTTGTCATCTCCTACACTAATTATGTTCTTACGGTGATGAAGAGTAGGGGCTGCTGAACTATATTTCCCATGATCCCGTGCGGTTTTGGCTCTGTTCGCGCACGCGACATGTCAACAAACACCAAAGACACACTAGAGTGTATCCGGTCCGCAGCAGATATCACATTATGATCGGTAAGCAGTTATTTATTAGTGACTACCTAAGGCTGTCCGTAAACTGTACTAGCAATGTCTTTATTTCATGTTGGAAATGATTTCATGCAGGTGATGTAGCGTCATTTGACATTGTGCCTTAGGTTACCTCTTCACATCACAGACTGCGGCCAGTCTTTAAATCATAGCGTTATTGTGAGGAATTACCATATAAAAATACAGTAAAAATGCATCTCAGTGAACAGCTGTAGACAAAAACGGAGCTCCAGGTTTAAGATAAATTACGCCATTTCAAAGAAATGTGAAGAGCCTGGGATTGAGAGTGTTTTGACAAATAGCCCAGCTATCTTTATTAATAATAATAATAATAATAATGAGGATCGTTGTCAGACTCTTTTATTCAGGTGGGTTTATATTTAATATTCATTTTATTTACAGAGACACGTACGATTAAAAAGTTAGGAAACAAACAGCAATTTACGAAAAAGCAAAAAACGTATTAATGCTAATAATGGGGACATGTTCAGAAATACTGTAAATAATGAATTGTATTAATGTTTAAATGTAAATATAAATGTATCAGCTTTAAACATAAAAAAGTGACAGCTTACCTGATATTTTTATTGTCTTCACTTTCTTACCTAACTGCTACAAAAAAATTATATAAAACATTTTATTTACAAAAAAATTAATATTAAATATAAAATGTATATGTTGAAGAATATTTTAGAAGTCACATAATGATGATTTAAGATGTGATATAAAGACAATGAAATTGCTTATATGAATACAATAATACCTTTTTTCAGGAAATCATATTTTTGCTACATCTTCAGATAAAAAATAAATAAATAAAAAACACGAGTCTCATCATTTACTTGTTCCAGATTCATGTGATTGTTTTCAGCATGCTTTAATATTCATTTCGTTAGCATCATATTTGATCAGTGCTCTTCAGTGCTATATTAATCAAAACTATTTTGTAAAAAGCTATAATAAATAATTATATGGAGGATTGTACCATAGTTTCTGGCAAAACTTTCTCCCATCTTTCAGCAATGTTTTTCCAAAGCAAATTACTCTCATCCTTTTTTTTTTTTTTTTATTAAATTTTTTTTAGGTGTCTGGCATAATTTTCTGACCTGTCATATTCCACTTCCTCATGCCTGCCTAGATTATCTGTGAAAAATGATATCAATGTTGAATCTGAAATAAATCGTTAGAGCTTCTCAGCCTGAGTGTGCTTTTGGACTGCTGGGCTTTGAAGAAGACGTACAGTATTGATTGTGTCTTTTTGAGTGTCTCCAGCACGTCAGAACGGGGCTCGCTGATCCCCGCGAGACAGGGATTTGGTTTGAGTGAACTGACTGGCGCTTGTCTGGCAGAATGAGTATGAATGGAGCAGCACGCCTCCACCCTCAGGCGCAGCGTCTCCTGCTTTTGAAACAATATCTGTGCCAATAGTCATGTCACGTAAGCTTGTTTTTATATTGACTGAGCTGTGAGGAGAACTGACTCTTGTCTCACCAGGCTAGAGCATGTTCAGCCCCACAAAATCTGTCTCGCTCGCATCATTGAATCTGGATAGGTTTTCTTGTATTTAGAAAATATTAAAAATGGCTTGAATTGGATGCAACAAAAGCACAGTGGTTATAGTTCACAACTCCTCTAGATCATAATGTTACTAAAGTTCACCCCAAAAAATTAAAACATTGAAATCATTAACGTAACTCAGTTTTTTTAATTCTTTTTTTGGCTTGTGTGAAATGCAAAAGGAGACATCTGGCAAAATGTCTGAGCTTCTTCTGTCCATACAAGTCAATGTTGTTTTATACTGTCAAGCTTAAAAAAAAGAAAAAAAAAGCACTATAAAATTTGTCCATACAACTTGTCCCCTAAAATCATTATGTAAAAATAAAGTGGCTGTTTTACTCCTGAGCTGTCAGACAGCTTTGTGTAAGAATACTCTGTGCTTGCTCAGGATTCAGAAATGAAGTGATACAGTGACTTGTGTCAGAGCAGAGTCTTCTGTCAGGTCCTCTTCTGCCTTCCCAGAGAACAGAACAGGTGCTACAAGAAGTTAAAGGAGTCACATTTTCTGTGGTCTTATTCAAAATTCACCCATATTTGACACATTTTCCCACTGGCTATCATTTTTAAAGCATGCACATGTAAAACACTTCCTTCTACAGATGTACAGTCATTTTTGTCCTATCTTGTCTTTCTGCTGTCCGCGTGACTTCACTGTTGGAAGCTGGGAGACACTTTCTGGTCTGATTTGTCATAGCATCCTATGCTGTGGTAGAATGTTGTATTGCTATTTTTCTCCTCATAGATAAAAGAACAGCTTTCATGTCTGAAATCTTTCATGTTTGTTTGTCAGTCTGACAATAAAAATAAAGATAAATAAATTGGTTTTAACTTTTTTTTTAAATTGTGTAGCACTTGCATTTGTTTTGAAAATGATCTAATGAAAGCTTTTTCATACCTGGTGTGAAATGTGTAATGTAGGAAGATATGCATTTAATTATGTTACTTGATTAACTCGGTGCTGCGTGTTGTCATGCTGCATTATTTCAGTTGGCTTTGATTTCAAGTGTATTTTGTTTAGGGATGCACCGAATCCAGATTTTTTGGGTTCGGCCGAATACCGAATCCACTGTTTAAGATTCGGCCGATTCGGAATGAGGATGCGAGTAGGAATCCTACTCGCATCCTCATTCCATTAACACAGTAAAACACATTAATGAAGTAAACAACGTCCACAGAAGTGTATTTTTCATTTTATTTTAACTGTAAAAAATAAAAATAAAATAAGATTAGCCAACATTATGCCAGGATGACAAGTGGGAAAAAACTATTTTGACAATTACCATAAGCCTATGCTTACCCAAGTACAAACCAAAACCTTTCAATAAATGTGCAACAATGCGAAGAAAAGTGTTATTCTTTTTTTTAAAAACCAGAATAGTAGGCAGTTTTCATTTATAACAGTAGGCTAGGCTACGATTAGAACAGTAGACAAATATTACGGAAAATATTACGGAAGATCACACACATCTCCTGCGTCATAATTAAATCAATGTAAAACCTCTAACCTTTCACATGAAATGAGTGTTTCCTTTAAAAAACAAGACGCTCTGCATTTACAGCTGACAGCCGGTTGCGAGTGCGGGAATGAATGTCCCCAGCAGTACTGAAAAGTCTTTCACTTGGCACAGATGTTGGTGGCACACAGAGGTTGATCTTTGCCATTTTTGCCACCAGTGGAAATCGCTGCCGGTTTGTCTTGCCCATTGAAGAGGGTCCTCTCTAAGAGGAATCAAAAGCTCACCGAGAATAATGCTTATCTCCACGTCAGCGCCCAATGTGACTGGCTCTGTATTGCTACATAACGGTCCTCATGTAAACACCATCACGTAATCAACAGCCGTGTGACGTCGACCAGCGTAGCGCAAGCCTAGGGTTCGGTTCGGTGGGAAAAAAATCTAAGAATCCGAATCCTGGATTCGGTGCATCCCTAATTTTGTTGCACTTTTTCTTGTAGGGATTTGGAAATTCATATTTTAAGAGTTGAATGTAATGTGGTGATACTTATGCCTTGCCTTCGCAAATCCCACCAGTAATAGTGTGCTGCAGGTTTGATTCCTTAAGTAAGCATTTTTGAACTTCTAGATCCATCATTCTGAAAACAATGGGTTTTTGAATGGGTTATCGGTTAAATGCCTGAAATAAGGTAGGGGCCTATCAAATCTTTTTTGAAGTTTTATTTTTTCCCCAAATTGTGTTTTTTTCCATTTTTTTTATATTATGTTTTGAAGGTTTTAATTAAAATTTGTAATTAAAAAAGCCTAACTAATTAATTGAAATGATGAAATTTACACAATTTAACAGCAATTTATTAAAAGTTTAACAAAAATAAAAATTTTAAGGCCCTATATAATAGCCTTGAATACGATTTATAATGCGCATCTTGTCAATAAAGCCGGTTCTGTGATTAGTACTAAATCTCCTTCACGATTCTATCCACGGTTCCACATCGCGGAAATCATAGTGCCCTAAGGTCCGTGGTTACACAAGCTAAAGATATTTTCACATTTTATACTATTGCATAAAATACATCTTTAATATCCCACTTATGATTTTTTTTTTCAAGTAGCTAGATAGGATCGTTTTCATGCTAAACAGGAAATTAAATCTAATCACTAGTCGCTTTTATGATAAGTACTCAAAGTATTTAAAACCAAATTTACAGCTGGTAGACCTTGTAGAATTTATTCAGAGATCACTATGAAAATATCCTTGATGCTGGGATGGCATTAAAAAGTGAATAAAATAAATAAATGTAGATTGATATTGAAATAGTTGCTGGGAATAGTTTACCACATTGTAGTTTGTTTAAAACATACAGCTTTTTCTTCTTGCAGTTGTGTTCAGGCTTCAACATGAATGAAAGGGGTGTTTATTTTCTTAAAGGTGCACCAAGCAATTTTTTGAAAAACGCTTTTGACCACAGTGTCACAGTGGTGAGTTGTCCCAAAACACACTTGTAGCCAATCGGCAGTAAGGGGGCGTGTCTTGTAGTTAGGGATGGGACGATAACCGGTTTTATTGATAACGTGATAAAATGTGCTGAAGGTTAGTAATATCGTTTAAAAATGAATTATCATTAAAACCGTGTTTGATTATCGCGGTTTTAATAACTCACTATTAAATCATGTCCAGCCAGCAACAGTCTGACGCAAGCGCAGCGCACAATGGTTTTTTTGTTTTTTTTCGAGAAGGAATGGCGAAAGTCAGTGACCTTTCTATGCTTTTCTATGCTTCTACACTTTTCATTGTAAGGAAGGAAATGCCACAGAATTTAATCTTTCTTTAAATTAAGTGCATAGAGTTGCTTGTTTTTATTAGTTGTTTGTTGATTATTAAATATAAAACTTGCTGAAATGTTTTCAGTGTGAGCATCAACTATTTTTGAACACTTTCATCTCGTTTCAACAAAACCGTGATAATATTGATAATCGTGATAATTTTAGTCACTATAATCGTGATATTAAATTTTCATACCGTCCCATCCCTACTTGTAGTGTTGCACATGCACCGATACTTCAAAAGTATCGCGATTCTCGGAAATTAAAAACGTCACGATTCCTAAATTTATTAGTATTGATACTTCAAAGAATGACTGCGTTCCAGATTTGTAAGAGACGTATTTCATTTTGGTGTGTGCAACGCACGCTTCCAGTGCCTCCCTATGGACGTCTGTGTTTTTTCTCCTCATGCAAGCAGCAAAAAAGCACTACAGCGATTTGTTTGGTCAGACAGTTCATATATAATATTCACATTAGTCGGGGATTAAACGTGGAGTTATGTTCTGTATGCTAAATATGAGCGTATCTGCACAGCACCTATAACTGAGCTTTGTATCTGCTGATTGCTGATCGAGATTTACATGCTTGGCTCACTGACCCTGTATACTCATTCATTTCATTCACGAACGAGATGTATCAGTTCATTCGACTCGTTCTCGAATGAGAAGATCTCTCGATCTAGTTCAGTGAAGGGCTTATGGGTTCACTACATTCAACAAATCACATGTTCCGTAACATCTTGAGTAACTCTTTGACAGGATGAAACAGTTCACAGAGCTGTTCACGAGCTGCGCATGCGCTGCTAATAGCGGCGAGCTCGCGCGCTGCTGTGGAGGGAGGAACTTCAGTGAACAAGAAATATGAGTCTAGTTGCAACGTATCTTCCGTGATGTCCCCGATGCGCGGGTCGGGGTGGGTAAAGAAATGTTACTTTATTTGCGGGCTGGGGCGGGCCAAATAATTTCATAAAAGCGGGACCCGTGAGTTGGAAAAAAAACCCGACCCGCGCATCACTAGGCTGCATGTGCGAGCACAAGTGATACTGTGGCCGCCGGTCCACGACTGGTAGAAAAAGATGACACTCACTAAAGATGACGCTCATTAAAGCTCACTGAAATCACAGTTTTCTCCTCTGAAAGAAAAGGTTGCACAACTGACAGAATAAGTTACAATATCTAAGATATTGCTGCTAAATTTTTTTGTTTGTTTGTTTTTTATTTGAATGCCATTGCTTAAATTGATATTATTTATCTTTTGACATTTAATCTTCTGACTTCAGAAACATTGTTTAATATAATCGCTGTTCATATTTTTATTCATAGTTCAGAATCAAGATAAATTTATTACTCTTATGTTTCTTATGATAACTGAGATAATGCTGCTAAATTTATTCTTTCTTTACCTTGAATGTCATTGCTCTATTTTATTTTTTATATTTTGATATTTCATATTTTGTTCAAATGTTTAATATATCTGCTGTTCATAAGTTCATTTATTAGTGTGTTATATGATTAGAATGTTGTCCCGGTTTTAAAATAAAGCACAGCAATGATATTTGAGTGTATTTTCCTTTTTCAGGAAAAGTATCGAAAAAGTATCAAAATCGCAATTCTTGACTAGGTATCGGTATCGAAACAATAATTTTGGTATCGTGACAACACTAGTGTCTTGTATTGATAGAGAAAAGAGAGTGTGCAATTTGAGTGCACAGGATGGATATAAGCAGATTGACTATAGATAGAGAAAGATGGCAGATTAAAAAAAAAATATCAGAGAAACAAAACATTAAACAAAGGGTTACGATTAGGCAAGAGGTAGGACCCACACTGGAACAGCTTTCCAGCAGTGGAGTGAACCGAGCGGGAAGACCTGGAAGCGGACACCAAGGTTGCGTTGTTTTTTCTTGATAGGTGATTATCGTTGATTTTGCTTCGTTTCACACAACTTATCTGTGTTGGCTTTTGTTTGAATATACTTGTGTGTCATCTTCACTTGTTTCCGCGATCGCTGTTGCCGTGGTAGTGTACATACGTGAGGGGCAGAGATATCAAAATAGAGGGCGAGGTCCTGTTGGGGTATTGGCATGTTTGTTTTGGAGCTTTCAGATATCAACATCGTTTGGCAAAAATCACTTAGTGCACCTTTAATTGATCAAACTATTGTTTGCCACAGATCTTACTTTCAGCATTAATCCAAAAGCCAGTGGAAAAATCTGTTCGCTTTTCGTCGATGGAACCATGGAGATGCTAAATTCCTGTGTTGACTTACAAAAATATGTCATCACTGCGAATTTGAGGAATATTTACAGCGACGCTTACTTTTGGTTGTGCTGATATCACCATCAATTTGTATGGCTTTCAGTGTTTTGAAAATTGTGATGGGAAATGGGGCTTAATTTGACTGAAAGATGGCCATTTATTCATTTCAGATGATTAATATGCATACAGTGCAAAATGTTCCTTTTTTTTGTAGTGCTTTCCTAATTTCTGCTTTCTCATAACAATCTTTCATCGTATGGTAAAAACCATTTCAGGTTTTGTAGTACCTTTCCCACAGCAAATTCTATCAGGGGAAAATCAACCCGACCCTAAGAAGAAAAAATAGGTAAAGTAAATGTCGGATCAAGACGGTCCATCAGATCCAAAACAAGGCTCTTTTATATTGGGCTCTGTGCTAATGTTTTTCCTGTGCTGTCCTCTGGTGGAGACGGATAGAGCCAGATTGACAGTGGATATCCGCTCAAAGTGGAAGTGATCAGGGGGTCAGGTAGGTCTGCTTATAAACTCAGTCCGAGAGAGAGAGAAATTTAGTGTCAAGGGGGAGAGGATGGAGAAAGAGAGAGAGAGAGAGAGAGAGAGAGAGTGAGAGCGCCATGTTGGTCCTCTCTCTCAGGATGGCAGTGCAAGGGGACAGGATTATTTACTCGCTGTGTTTGGAGTCCAAGGAGAGAATAAATTGCTATTGATTTTTGCAGTTAAGTGTCTTTCCTGCCTCCAGACTGACTGTGGGCAAAGAATAATTTGCTTTAATATGTATCCACATTCGTCTTACCTCTTTTTCTCCATGTCCAAAGCGGAAAGTGTCTTTGACGCAGCGTTTTTGACATATTCTCGCTGTCAGCACTTGGAGCCACTGTGTGTGTGTGGAGGATGAAAAGTGGTTTTAAAGGATCCTGAATGCAGGACATGGGAATGCAGTCCAGTGGACGAATGCTGCAGGCGTGAAATCTTATACATTACATTACACTCAGATCTGTTGAGGCTGACGCTCGTAACTGAATTTGAATTTTAAATGTTAAAGTAGTCTTATATTAGGAGTGCTATTTTAGGAAGTGAGGGCCACAGAACAGCAGTGGACTCCAGTTGCAAGCGTCTCTATTTACATGTTATGCACATTTCAGTGGTGAGTTGAAAGTACATGTATTGGAATATGTAGGAGACATTACTCTGCTAGTAATAGGGTGGAGTTACAGTTTGTTTTATTATACAGTACATGCCGTATATACAATGAATAGTTTATTCAAATATCAGATTATCGTGCAATTTGCAGTTAGTCTGCCATGTTAATAAACAAAAAGTTTATTTTTTATTTTTTAGAAACGTTGCTTCTAATCATCAAGGTTGCATTTAATTAATGAAAAATACAGAAGAAAATAATATTGTGAAATATTATTACAATGTAAAAAAAGTTTTTTTTTATTTTAAAATACACTAAAATCTAATTTATTCCTGCGATGCAAAGCTGAATTTGTAGCATCATTACTCCAGTCTTCAGTGTCACATTTCCGTGAAGACACTTTAGTTGAGGGCAGCCCTAGTTATTTTAAATTCTTATAGCATTTTGCAGTATTATTGATTTTACTGTAATCTTGATTAAATAAATGCAGGCTAGTTGAGCATTAGAGATTTCTTTCATTAAAAAATTAAATACAGAAATATATAATATTGAAAAACAGACACTTTTGCTGATAAACATGTTTTTAAGTTGAATATTTGCAGCTCTAAAGGATAAAAATTCCGTAATACTAAAATACAGTATATTAATAATAAAATATTGTATAATAATGTGCATTTGTTTGAGCATTTTCATTCAAGAACATTCAAGTGTATAAATAAATTAATATATAAATTATAAATAAATTAAATAATTGAATGTATACTATTAAGCATTAAATAATGTATTTGTTTAATGTTCTATGAGGTGAACATAAATTACCACACACACACACATACACACACTAATTTACAGGTGCATCTCAATAAATTAGAACGTCATGGAAAAGTTCATTTATTTCAGTAATTCAACTAAAATTGTGACACTCATGTATTAAATAAATTCATTGCACACAGAGTAAAGGAGTTTAAGTCTTTGGTTCTTTTAACTGTAATGATTTTGGCTCACATTTAACAAAAACCCACCAATTCACTATCTCAACAAATTAGAATACTTCATAAGACCAATAAAAAAACAAAAAACTAAAACTAAATACTTAGTAGGAGCTCCTTTTGCTTTAATTACTGCCTCAATTTGGCGTGACATGGAGGTGATCAGTTTGTGGCACTGCTGAGGTGGGATGGTAGCCCAGGTTTCTTTGACAGTGGCCTTCAGCTCATCTGCATTTTATGGTCTCTTGTTTCTAATTTTCCTCTTGACAATAGCCCATAGATTCTCTGTGGGGTTCAGGTCTGGTGAGTTTGCTGGCCAGTCAAGCACACTAACACCACGGTCATTTAACCAACTTTTGGTGCTTTTGGCAGTGTGGGCAGGAGCCAAATCCTGCTGGAAAATGAAATCAGCATCTTCAAAAAGCTGGTCAACAGAAGCAAGCATGAAGTGCTCCAAAATGTCTTGTTAAACAGGTGCAGTGACTTTGGTTTTCAAAAAACACAATGGACCAACACCAGCAGATGACATTACACCACAAATCATTACAGACCGTGGAAACTTAACACTGGACTTCAAGCAACTTGGGCTATGAGCTTCTCCACCCTTCCTCCAGACTTGCTCTCATTTGAAAAGAGGACTTTGGACCAATGACAATTTTTTCAGTTCTTCTTCTCCTTAGCCCAGGTAAGATACCTCTGACGTTGTGTGCTGTTCAGGAGTGGCTTAACTAGAGGAATATGACAATTGTAGCCAAATTCCTTGACACGTCTGTATGCCTTGACCCCAGCCTCAGTCCATTCCTTGTGAAGGTCACTCAAATTCTTGAATTGATTTTTCTTGACAATCCTCATAAAGCTGCAGTTCTCTTGGTTGGTAGTGCATCTTTTAACTTCCACACTTTTTTCTTCCACTCAACTTTCTGTTAACATGCTTGGATACAGCAGTCTGTGAACAACCAGCTTCTTTGGCAATGAATGTTTGTGGCTTACCCTCCTTGTGAAGGGTGTCAATGATTGTCTTCTGGACAACTGTCAGATCAGCAGTCTACCCCATGATTGTGTAACCTAGTGAACCAAACTGAGAGACCATTTTGGAGGCTCAGGAAACCTTTGCAGGTGTTTTGAGTTGATCAGCTGATTGGCATGTCACCGTATTCTAATTTGTTGAGATTTTGAAATTGAATTTATTTAATACATGATTTTCACTATTTGAGTTGAATTACTGAAATAAATGAATATATATATATATATATATATATATATATATATATATATAGATAATAAAAAAAGTAAAAAAAAAAAAAAGAGATGATAAAAAAGTACAAATCACAGCAAAAAAAAAAAAAAAACTTTAAGATAAAGATATCTGTATGCTGGAATTTACAATTCCTGCTAAGGTGTCTGCTTTTCTCATGAATATTAATGACATTACTTGACATTAAGTAAGTTGTTGGATGACGGAGACATTGTGTGCTAATCAGTGGTTGAATTAAGGAATCTGGTTAAAATTGCAGCTCATGAATTCTTAAGTATGTTTTTGACTGAACCTGTTTTTTGACTGACCCAAGTTAAATGAATTGAAAGTTCCTGCATAATTGTCTATAAGGTTAGCTGAATTAGAGAGTTTTTATTTTAATGCCGTTATCTGAGGTAATTATGATGTTATTTTTAATCTGGTGTCAGATGTGCAAATGTTTGCAAGGTAGAGCTCTGTAATATAGCATAAATGTTTTTAGATCACACAGCTTCAGTCTTTAGAGTTTATAATCACTAGTCCCACTGCTTTAATTAGAAGCCTCAAGTAATTAGGCTGGACTTTACACAAAATGATCACTGCGCTAATTAGCAACAGTTGCTAATGCAGAATCGAAGCATTTATATCAATGCCACAGACCTCCTAGCCACAATCTGTTGCAATTTGCATTTAATGTTAGCATCTAGCTTAATCCATCATCATAAAATTATTTACTATTCATTTTTAAAAACTACTGTGGCAGCAGCTGAAAAAAGGTCACAAATTGACTGTCACAAGCTCCTCAGTTGTGACAGTATTAACCGTGATTAGCCAGCGCGTGTGCTTTGAAAACCCATTGATATCATGGACACACTAATTCTAATCTCACACATCGTGCAGGACTGATATTATGTGCATCAGGAGAGAATGTAATGGTCATGCAAGGTTTTGGGTTAAAGGTTGAAATCCAAATGTTATAGACACATTTTAATTTTCAAACGTGAGCTACTGTATCTCTCTCTGGAGCTGAACTCTTAATATTTCATTTCATAGAAAGTCGGTTAATTTCCCGCCAAACATGGAAATTACTAATTTTTCATTTACATCTTTCAACGTCTCAGAGCTTTTAATAACCCGGTGACCTTTAAAGAGAACAAATTTGAGATTTAAGGCCAGACTATTTACTTCTTTTCAGGCTGCCAAGAGGGAATTCAAATAGCGTATTTTAATCACACATTAACATTCAGTAGCTCTTTTAGCACTTTATCTGAAGCCTGATATGTCTTTTCAGTCATATTTCCGCTTATTGGTTCCACCCGAGGCTCAGAAAAAGAAGAGACTTTGAGAAATCGTAGCTTTGGCGTGTGCTGGCAGAAAGGAAATTGGTGTGTCAATCACAGGTTTTCATATCTCCAAGCGAGCTGTCACGAGAATCAGAGAAATGGATGGAGACGCTGAAAGCAAAGAGTGGCAATAAATAGCATAGGTTGGAGAAAGTGAGTAAAGGGGTAGATACCACAACAGCAGAGTGTAAGTGCTGCTATCTAATTACCCCCGCACAATCCAGAGCCTTTGGTGAAATTGAACAGGATAATGACTGTACTGCTGTCAATCAATACTAGCGTGGGGTCAGTGGATTTGCACAGAAATGTTTGTCGCCCAAGCTCAACGTCTATCATTAGGCCTCTTTTAAGGGTCTACAAGGTCATTTATGTCCTGAATGCTGTCATTTGCTGTCAAATAACACCATAACCCCGAGAGGTTACAGCTTAAACTCTTAAGCTTGAGCAATATTGTTTTCCAGAAATTAAAAACATGTTCATAGAATCATAGAAGAGGTGTCTTCATTTATTGTCTTATTACATATATATGCTTAGATTTTTACAATAAATTCTATATTACAAATGAATAAATAGCATCATGTTGAACTTTTCATTTTTTGAAACCCAAAAAGGTTCCTGAAATTAGTGTGAATGAGGACATGTATAATATGGAAAGCTTGAAAGAGTGCGTTTACATTAATTTTAATATGCAATTGCATGGAAAAGAGCAACCAGGACATTCTTTAAAATATCTAATTTTATGTTCCACAGAAAAAAGTCAGTCAAATAGGTTTGTAATAAATACATTACGATCTATCCTAACATTGATGTGTCAAAATACATATTCTATGCAGTTATTTTTCGCACCATAACATTTGAAAAAGGAATTAACATCGCAAAATATGCAATCTATATTTTTTCCACCAAGCATAAAACCTTTATTTTTCGGCATTGTCTCTAAAATACCTAATATTTATGTATATAATCTTGCAGAAGGTATAATGCGTTTTTTTTCCCTCTCTTGCTCTTAGGACCCCAATCCCGTTCTTGAACACCTCACTTTGATCCATTTTCCCTGAATTAATGTTTTATTGTTTAGTCAATGATTAGACCTACGAATAATTTCATGGTTCAGTTGTGACGGTGAGTGTATAGCCACCTGAAACACGCCGGGCTCCTTCTCTGAACGCCTCACTTTATAATTAAAACTTGAGGATGAGGTCTGGAAAACAAATTCTGCCTGAAATTGGAATTGGTTACATAGGCTCTCATGCAAACGTGAGACGGCGGCAGCAGGAGCCCCAGGCCTAATGTGAAGGACGCAGGTGAAACATTTCTCACTGGAAACATCAAAAAAATAGGAAAAACTCCAGTGCGTTGAAAGGATAAGGGGAGACATACATACACACACACACACACACACATTTATATATACATACAAACATACACACTCTCTATATAAATATATATATATATATATATATATATATATATATATATAGAGAGAGAGAGAGAGAGAGAGAGAGAGATGTAAGAAACTGCCTTGACTTTATTTGACTGTTTTATTGGAAGTGGTAGGCTGGTTGTGACGATGAGTACTTGTGCAGTGCTTTTACCTCTTGTTCCTTTTGGATTCAGGCAAACAAAACACTTACTGTAAAGAGACTGCAGCTTAATGCTAAATAAACAATACATTTTTCATGTAGAGCTCTTGAACGAAATCTAGCATTTTCAAAATTTCATCCTTGCTTTTCCTTTTTTTTTTTACGTTGTCTCATTCTTTCTGTTTTAAGTGCTTCATCATTTTACATCAGCTTGTTTCTAAGTGGCTGGTGGGCTGAAGTCATTTTTGTGTGCAAATGTCTCTCGGTGGCCCCTCAGGTGCACTGGCCATGGCGCCACAGGCACAGGCCGAGTCTCACTACTTAATTACCATTGTTAATGATGTGCCTTTCTGCTCAACCTGTTCCTCTGTGATGGGCCGTGACAGACAGACAGTCACGCTCTTGTGTCCAAAATCATCAGCACCATTTGGTCCGGCTGTCAGTTTATTGCCTCCAAGAGCAGTATATGAATTTATCTTCACAGAGATGATGTCAGTGGATGTCAAGGCGAATCAGTGATGTTCATAATCTGATTTGAGGGTCCAGCCAGGGACACAGATCTCAACCGAATGGCCCGTGACATCATTTTGGACACTTTCACACTTGCTCCTATGACATAGTCTAAACCAGTGGTTCCCAAACTTTTCCATTCCACGACCCACCTAGACAAGTGTAATATATTTCACGACCCACCAAAATATTAAAAAAAAAAAAAAAACAACGAGTGAAATTACTTTAAACCTAATCTTACTTAAAATTTTTATGACAGAAATTAAGTATTTAAGAAAAATAACCATTTTATTTTAGAGTACAACTGAAAATTTCACTACAAATTTACAAGTTTTAATTTTTGTTTACTGGCGTTAAAATATGTAGTGTCCATAAAAACGTGAAGCAGGCTCACTCCAGTGAAGTGTGATCTGCGCTGCTGTGTTTTGTTGCATTCATGATCCTTCCGTGTGTGTCGGCGAGAACGGAGCACAATCCAACACTTTTTTAGAAAAGCATAAGAAGCAAAGCAGAACTATCTAAAACAGTTTGGAGATTAAAATAATTGTGAAATAGGTAAAAAAAGACCGATTGAACCTTTTAATGACATTGCTCTGAGACCTTCAAAACACGCAACGCACACGGACTTAATTGCAATTTGAAAATCACACTAAGGATATTGCAGTTCATTATTAATGTTGGTGGGCTATATCGTTGTGATGAGTGGGTTCCCAGTTCCCGCCTCCTTCTTCCTGTGATTGTGAAGATTTTAATGTTTTACACTGGTGCCGAAGCCAGGGAGGAAGGAGGGGCGCGCTGCCGAAGATCCTTCGCCGCTGGGGTGAATCCGCAGTGCCATCGAGCAGGGCGAAGGAGTCTGCCGCCGAGGGTGCTCGATGTGGTGGGCTGGAGTGAGTTGCCGGGGGGGGGGGCGAACTCACTCCAGCCCACCGCCTCGATGACTCCTTCGTGGAAAGAGGTGGGAACCGGCGGACAATCAAACAAAGTTTTAATAACCAAATAAACACAAAACAGCGCGACAGCCCCTCTCGGATGACTGCCGTGCACAAATAAAAAACAAACACAAAATAAAACCCAGGCCTGGTCCTCTCTCGTCCTTCACTGTCATCGCTCCTCTTTTGTATCTTTCCGATCTCCTCCGTGGTTCTTGAGACCGGTGAGTGTTGCTCATTTCCCAATCACTCCACCGGCCTAGCTCTGTTCCCATGGCACTAGGCCCCGCCCCACTCGTCACATTCGTGCAGCCCTAGACTGAACTGTGTTAGTGTCTGTGTGTCATTGAAACGCAAAATTAGCTGCAGCCAAGTGACTTTGTGCGACCCACCTTGTTCCATTCCGTGACCCACGAGTGGGTCGCGACCCACAGTTTGAAAACCCCTGGTCTAAACCAAAGTTTAATTTAACCCTTGTTTCATCACAAAGGTCTCTCTCTGCTTCAAAGTTTAAACCAACTTGGATATGTGGACCCTTAGAGGATGCTATAAGTGGGTGTGTGCAAAAACTAGTATAAAAATGTCAAAATAATTAAGTTAGGGCTTATTGATATATTAAAATAGAATCAGTATCACAATGTGGCTTAATGGGTTCGTCACATTGTGCAGGCTGCAGTTTTGCAAAATAAATATACGATTTATAGACTGAAGCATGGCATTTACATGCATGTAATTCATGAATGATTGAGTGATTCTGCATCAGTGCATCTAAGAACGGCTTGACTCATTTACTGTGAATCGAGCTGTTCTGAGTCTCTGATATAGCAAGACATTCAGGACAGCTGACTGAGCTAGTGCTGCAGTGTCACAAATGTTTATCACTTGTACATTTTGTTTTGAAGTCCTGTCAATTTAAATGATTTTAATGGTTAATTGCAAGATTTTAATGGTTAATTGCAAGATATTATTTGGTCTTTTTCTGTGCACACCCAAAGCTCGCATGGAAACACTGAATTCTCTTTCGCGTCTGCTTACACTTGAACAGGCAAATACACTCAAAATTATGTCAAAATACCTGTCTTGGCAAGTATTCTTGTTTGGTTGTGTCTTAAGTGAATGTAAACGATTGAGATAGAAATCAGATGTGTACTGTATCAGTACATTTGATCTGTGCATTAAAGATACCGCAGTTTATACTGTAACTTTAACTGGACTTGATTTTGTTCATTTACTTATTGTGGCAGGGCTAGTAAAACTTTTGGCATGCACCACAATTTAATTTTATTTTTTTAATTACTAAATTTGTTTTTAATGTTCTGTGCAGATACACTTCTCAACAAAATCACCCAACTAACTCTAAAATGATTTATTCTTTACAAAAAAAAACGCTGTTCAAGTCTTGACATTTTTTTTTTCAATATTGCAATACATCACATTGTCAGATTTGTGCAGTCCTAAAATAAGTAAAAATTCGCCAAATTTGAAATTGTTACTTATTACTAAATTGTTACTGGTTAATGGCGCTATCTAAAGGCTGGTTGGAATTATAGGACAAGATTTTCTAAGATGGGCAAATTAGAATGAGAGCGCAATCCCATTAAAGCACTGATGGAATTGAGAAGTTCTGCGGGTTTTACTGTCAGTATGCAAATTAAAAACACAGACGCAGCCGGATTATTTCCATATTTACAAATGCAACCTACCAAGAACAGCGCAAATCAGCTTAAGGTCATATTCATAATGACGGGCTGGTGATCTACTAACAACATAGGAGCAGAATGGGTGTGATAAGTGTAAAGGCCTGTTTACACAAAGACCGATATCTATAATAACATCCACACCAAAATATGATGACTTTGTTATATTATAAATAATATATATTTATATAGATAATTCTCCTCTAGACAGAGTCGCGGGCCTCTCATCTTTTGGTCCTGTACTCTCTTTTTCCTTATTCCCCCTTCACACTCCTCCACCCCTCCTTTCCTCTGTTTGCATGGATAGATAGCACTATAGGTAGTTCTGGATCATGACCACTGAGTTGTGGCCCAAACAACGCTGTCTGTTTTTGTCCTTCCAGTCATATCACTAAAAGCGAGAGGCAGGGAATGAAAAAGCCTTACAGTATTTGTTCTCTTAATTGCTCAAACGGAGTTCTGGAATGGAAGAATCAATCTTCTTTATTGTTATGGTAGGTTAAAGTAAAGGCAATGGAGTTGGCAGTATTTTATGGTGCTTTTGTCAGCGCTGTAGCGGTGCTTTATTGCTAATCAATGACAAGTAGACTGACCCGAGCCGAGGGAAAGTGGCCTGCAATGTCAGCTGCTGTTCCAAAGCTGTTCTTGCAGTAATCACCTTCTTATTTCCATGAGCGTAATAGGGATGTGCAAAATGACGTATTTTCAAAATTGACTAGGCAGTGGGTTAGTCAATCAATTAGTCAGTTAGTTGGTTTTAAGGAAGTCTTGTCAATTAGGGTCCATTAGACCCAAATCAGATGTGTTTCTTACACACAGGAAACATTATTATATTAAAAAAAGCTAAATGGAGCACAAAAAGCTACATGAATATGTTAGTAAATATTTTTAGAACAGTTTTAAATATCATTTTTAAGATGCATAATTGTAATGATATATACAGTATGTATGATATTTGCATGATATTTACAATTCTCATGAAATATTAATTCATAACAAATTTTAAAGTTTTGTAAAGTCTGTATATGTGCTGCATTTAGAATTTATTTCCAAATAAATTAATAGATCATAACAATAAGGGCTGCAGTGTTGAATATAAAGGTTAAATATTTCATTTTTAATGCACAATAATGAAAAAAAAATTCAAGACCTTCAAATTATGCATAATAACAGGAACGTTACTAATAGAAGGCGTTTTAAAGTCTAACAGTTAATGTTTTAACGTTTATTGTTGAAGGTAGTGGATTGGTCACAAAAATTAAGATTCTTTCATCTGTGGCAGCTGTGCTTTAAAGTGGATGAATTTAAAGATGCAACTTCTAAGAGAGTTTGTCCAGCACTGGGAGACTGTTCACAAACTGAACTTTCAGCATGCTGTCAGTGCGCTAAAACCATATCCAAAATGTTGTGCTTCTTAATTTATCCTCTTTAGTACACTGCTGCTGAAGTATTAGAAGGTAAATGCTGTTTTTGGTACCTTCAGCCAATAAGCTTCGTTATGACATAATTTTGTCATGATTTTTTGATTGGCTAAAAACTTCAGTGTATAAAAGAACATCTTTCCCTTCATAAAATATTCTTCTGACCCTGCCTCCTTTCTGTCTCCTTCCTCTTCCTCCTCCTCCTTCTCTCTGTCTGGCTCCAGCGCTAAAGAGTCCCCAGACTCTATTTCTCTCAGAAGCTGCAGTACAGAATTAAGCCAATCTGTCTTCATATTACTGCCTGTGTGCGGCCTAGATTGATCTGGCCGCCTGCCACTCCAGGCGGACACAAATCATTGGCTGGTCATGAAACCCTGGTCACCCCTCTTTTGATTGACAGCGCTCTGCCTCGTCTATCTTGCACTCTTTTATACTCTCTGCTTTCTCGGAATTACAGTCTTGGCATGTTATCTGTAAATAACACATTTCATTATAAGATGGCTGGCAGGTAAATTTTCTTCTTCCTGATCTGCTCAGTAGAGTCGTTTTCTTTAGTCATTCAGGGGATGCATTCACTGTTGGTTATAGATTTGCTCATATATGTTGTGACCACATACATAAATAATCAGACGTGCTCTAAAGAAAAGACACAGTTTCATGCAAATGTGAGTTTGGTCCCATCAAATAATGAGATCTTTCTGCTTTCATGACAATATTAGTAGGTTGGCATGACATACTAGGACACCGTGCCTACACTACACAAGTAGCGTAGCGCGACAAAGTAATATAAAAGCCATTATAATCAGAGATGCTGTCTACACTGGATTCAGCACAACAAATCACTGTCAGTAAACTGATATGTCGTTCAATTTATGACGTACTGACACAATAATATAGAACTATTTTTAACTATTTTTGGTTGCTTTGTCGTGTCCAGTGTAGACAGACTTTAGCTGCTGTGGCATGGCATGGTGTGAGATTAGAAAAGGTTCAAGTCTGGGTCGAGACCAGAACTAAAGAGGGTCTAAATGATTTATCCTGATTTTGCATCAGTGTAACACAAGCCACAGATCGTGCACCTGGTCAGAGACATGATAATACTGAGCAGATCATATGCGCAGGTCGGTTCAGACCACAAAACACATCTGATCCTGTTCGCGGGAGTGTTTGAGTTTAAGGCTGGGACAAACCAAGCCAACTTCAAAAAACTAGCGACAGCATAAGCCAACAAAGACAACATAAATGGTTTTGTAGCCTTGCGTCGGCAGTGTCAGATTAAAAAGCTGCTTGAACTCACCATACAGACTACAGCTGACTGCAAACTAACACGTGCATTATGCGCCTGCGTTAGAGCAATTAGCAACAAATATAGGCAGCTATCAATAATATGCTTACCATTTTGAATATCAGTTTTGTTGATAACTTTCTCAATTTTAAGCATTTTGTTACGAAAATTTTCTTATGTTGGAATGTTTGGGAAAGATCACATAACATTAGAACAGACTTCTGTCTGTTCCACCTTCATTTACATGAAGGGTTAGTTCACCGAAAAATTATGTCATTAATGACTCACCCTCATGTCGTTCCAAACCCGTAAGACCTCCGTTCATCTTCAGAACACAGTTTAAGATATTTTAGACTAAGATATTTTATACTGAAGCCCTGCGACTAGCAAGAGCAGCTCCTCGGTAAAAATCCTCGGTACTCATCTTACTGGACCTTTCTGCTGCTTTTGACATTGTTAATCACCAGATTCTCCTGTCCACCCTCAGAAAGATGGGCATCTCTGGAACAGCATTCCTGTGGGTTAAGTCCTACCTCTCTGACAGATCCTTCAGTGTGTCTTGGAGGGGTGATGTTTCAAAGTCACACCACCTTGCTACTGGGGTTCCTCAAGGCTCAGTACTTGGACCACTTCTCTTCTCCATCTACATGACATCATTAGGATCTGTCATTCAGAAGCATGGCTTTTCTTATCACTGCTACGCTGATGACACCCAACTCTACCTCTCATTCCAACCAGATGACCCGACAGTAGCTGCTCGCATTTCAGCCTGTCTGAGTGACATCTCTAGCTGGATGAATGACCATCACCTTCAGCTTAACCTTACGAAGACAGAACTCCTGGTGATTCCAGCTAACCCATTGCTTCATCACAACTTCTCTATACAGCTGGGCTCATCAACCATTACTCCTTTGAGGACAGCTAGAAACCTAGGAGTTGTGATGGATCATCAGTTAAGCTTCACGGACCACATTGCTACAACTACCCGGTCCTGCAGGTTTGCCTTATACAACATTAGGAAGATTAGACCCTTCCTGTCAGAGCAAGCAACCCAACTTCTTGTCCAAGCTCTTGTTCTCTCCAGACTTGACTATTGTAATGCTCTCCTGGCGGGCCTTCCTGCATGTACTGTCAAGCCTCTGCAATTGATCCAGAATGCAGCAGCGAGGGTTGTCTTCAATGAGCCAAAAAAAGCTCACGTTACTCCTCTCCTCATCAGGTTACAATGGCTACCAGTAGCTGCTCGCATCAAATTCAAGGTACTGATGCTAGCCTACAAGACGACCACTGGCACGGCACCAACTTACCTAAACTCATTGGTTAAATCTTATGTGCCCTCCAGAACTTTGCGCTCTGCAAGTGAACGACGCCTTGTGGTACCATCCCAAAGAAGTTCAAAATCACTCTCACGGACCTTTTCCTGGACTGTGCCCAGCTGGTGGAATGACCTCCCAATCTCAAACTCATTTTCAAGAAACATCTAAAGACTCATCTTTTTCGCCTGCACTTAACCAACTAACACTAGCACTTGTCCTTTTCTTGTCTTTTAATTTTATTAAAAAAAAAATAAATAAATAAAATAAAAAAAAACCTACCTATGCGTTCTATACTAGACTAACTGAGACTTGTCATGGCACTTGTATACTGTTGTTGTTCTCTTGTTGACCTGACTGCTTCTATTGTTCTCAATTGTAAGTCGCTTTGGATAAAAGCGTCTGCTAAATGATTAAATGTAAATGTAAATGTAAATTCTGTTGATTTCTTTTGGGAGAAATGAGAGAATGAAATTTTGAAATGAAATATTTTCTACTTGTTTTTAAAATTGCAAATAAAGAAAAATCATTATGTAAATGTAAAAAAAAATGTGGCTAACTTAAGTGCACAGCACTTCAAGTTAGTTTACAAAATAGCCAATGGCCACATTTTGCAAACTTTTTATTATACACACAACACAAAGTACCGATAAGAATACCGTTAAAGTACCAGACCGTTAAGCAGTATCGGTAAGAATAGTAATACCGTTAAAACCTTAACGATACCCATCCCTAGTGCATGTGCTGGTGATAAATGACGTACGTGGAAGCACAGCGGAGAGAGAACAAAACAAAATGCTGGTTAGGAATTAAATTACAAAACAAGGATTTGTAAAGAAAAATCTTGGAGTATTTCGTTATTCACCACCTAGAGCCATGTGAGTAGGGCTGGGCGATATGGAGCAAAAAATATATCTCGATATATTTTGCTATATATCGATATACGATATATATCTCGATATCTTTACAGGAGAAATAACCCCCCAAAAACTACTGTAAAAACAAATATGCCAAATATGACATGTTTAGGGCCCTTTGAAATGTTTTATTTTTTTCTTCAACATATGTTTTATTGTTATCTAATTCTGTGTTTAAGCAAGTGTAATTATTTAAATGCATAAAAACAACTTAATTTGTTAAATTGTTTTCTTAAAATAGCCTTTGAAATTGTGTCTATTCACATTTTTCTGGTTATCAAATGAAGGCATAAAACATTCATTTAATTTATCTTTTAATTATTGAAAATTAAGCAAACTTAATTTTTTGGTAAACAAAGGGGATTTACTATTAAAAATAATACATGGAAGAAATGTTGTGTGATTATTCCTTAAATTATGTTCGTTTCATTTTAATAGTAGTAGTAGTAGTAGTAGGCTTTCTACATTCTGCTGAACAATAGGCTAGTTTTCTGGCAAATACTTTTATTTTGACAGGTTTACCGTCACAGTTCTGTGTATGTGATACTACAGTCTATGATGTGATGTGACGCTAGTTTTACTCAAATCAAATGGTCAGATGCTCATGAAGTGACTCTCAGTGCAGTTCTGGAGATGTTGTTCATGTCTTCACGTCTTTATTTAGTGAGAGGACAGAAGCTGAAATCACCGGAGCGTCACGCGCGCTTCCGGGTGTGTAATAAAACGAAGAAGCGCTTCTGCTCCATTCATTAACACAGACATGCAGAACATGCAGGATTCATATTTAAATAGACTATTCCGGCTTAATATTTGTAGATATTAGTCCATATCGCGATTTGATGTGAGTGCAATGACCTACTTTTGATAATTCATTTAAAATTTGACAAATTCCATGACATTCCACGTTAAACTGTAAATTCCGTTGTTATGACTGGATTCCGCGATTCCGTCCGCGTTTTCTGCATCGCGGAAATCATAGGGCCCTACAGTAGACATCTGCCTGCTGTTCACCCGACGCTTTAAAACCGAAGTATCTCCAAATAATGGAGCCAGTTGTCCTTTTTTTTTTTTTGACTAGTTCATAGCCTCCGGACTGGTTGCGGACGCCGCCATGTTTATGAGACAACACGCGAGGGGAGGGCCCAAGGAGGCGGGGGGCGAGCACAGCACAGAGAAGACAAACAAGCAAAGTGGCAGAATGAGAATTAAATATAAACAATATATCAATATATACGATATGTCATAATCCATATCGTGCTTAAAAAATATCTCTATATATTTTAAATATCGAGATATCGCCCACCCCTACATGTGAGGCTTGTTAGAATATGGATGGATTTACTTAATTTGACTACTTTTGGACTGTTGAACAAAAACACCCACCCACTTTCATTATAAAGCTTGGAAGAGCAAGGAAATTGTTTTAATATATCTCTGATTGGATTCATCTGAAAGAAGAAAATCATATTTACCTAGGATGCCTTGATGGACAGTAGAACATAGGCTAATTTTCATTTTGGGTGAACTAACCCTTTAAGACCCAGAATATGCACTAATTCAAGAGTGTCCAAACCTGTTCCTGTAGGGTCACTATCCTGCAGATTTTAAATTCAACTTTAAAGGGGATAGGTCACCCAAAAATGGATAATACTCACCCTCATTACTTTTTTTTTTTTTTTCTGGCTCACAAAAAGTATTCTTGTAGCATAATAAAATAAACCACTGATGTCACATGGGGTATTTTAAGGATGTCCTTGCTACGTTTCTGGGCCTTGGATGTGGTAGTTGCGTTGCTGTCTGTGCAGGGTTAGGAAGTTCTCGGATTTCATCAAAGATATCTTAATTTGTGTTCTGAAGATGAATGAAGGTCGTTGGGTTTGGATTAATGACAGTTTTTTTTTAGGGTGAACTATCCCTTTAAACACACCTGAAGCAGCTAATCAGACTTAATAGAACCTTCCTGGCAAGTGTGTTGGAGCTGGACAAGTTGGCCCTCCATTAGCAGGATTTGACACCTCTGTCCTAGTCCATGACAAGACCTCAAACATGATAATATGGTGTAGAATTCGGACTCAAGTCCTGTCTGAAGTACAACAACACAGCTTGTAACCCAGGGTTGGGCAGCTCTGGTTACTGCTAGGGACCAGCTATTCTGCAGAGTTCATTTCAAATGGAATGGCCCGATTCAAGGCTTGTTGCATCTTCTATTGTGTGGTTTCTGGAGGTTTTTTAAAGTAAACCGACAAAGCCAACAATTTTTGTAAATCGACTGGAAATTACAATCTTCTGCATCTACATATTTGAGATGTTTGCCTTGAGCACGTCACATTGGTCCCTTTATTTTAATATGAAAGGATGACATTTCACAGTAAACCAGAATTTATTGAGGGTTTATATTCAGTAAATAAGTGTTTGATCTGAAGGCAAACATCTCAAAGATTCAATTTCCAGTGAGATCCTTTTAAAACCACAGGAACACATTCTGTAAGATTCAAAAAGACTCTCCATCACCTGCAAATTTCGTTCAGGTTGACACATTCTATACATCTCTCTCAATCTCTCCACTTATTTATTTATTTATTCATTTCACCCTGTGCTCGGTTTACTCTTTTAACCCAAATTTATTTTAGATGGTTCATGCAATTTCCACTGTCATGGTCCAATGAAACCTAGACATGAGGTCTCAGATATCGGACATAACGGAGCTGCAGAACTTGGGGTTAATGTTCTTGTTAGTTGTATTTAGCTTGTTGGGACCAACAGCACCAATGTCATGGCATGGGTTTGGTTTACAGCCAGTTCCAACCAGATTTTCCATCTTACAGTGTGAATATTTGGTTTGATGTGAGTTATTTGAGCAGATTTGACAGTATAACCATGCAAACATAGCTATAATTTGCGTGTTCGAGCTGGCTGCCTTTTTCGTTTTTGTGACTTAGTTTAGATCAGGCTTAGTTTTATGACCAGAACTCCACATTTCCCAGCAATTGTAAACAGGCGTCAGAAATTGCGTCAGCTTTCCAAATGAATGCATCTGCCCTGGAGGATGAAATTTTATTGCTGCAGTCTGACATTCAGATGAAGGCAGAGCTTCAGCTGGACATTTTTGGAACTTCGATGAGTTGAAAATATCCCAGCATCAGAAGATGTGCACTGAACCTTGACAGCCTTGTTTGGCTTAACACACTTCTGTGAGACAGCATTTTCCCATATGAAGATAACAGAATACAAATACCACTCAACCTGAACTGATGATCACCTGGATGCCTGTTTAAAACTTGCCTCAACAGCTACTCTGCTGATTGCATTGGCCTGGCTGATTCATTTGAGTGCACGTCATCTGAATTTAGTTGTTTCTTTGAATGAAAAATGCTGGCTTAATTTTTTTTGAATAAAGAAATCCAAATTTCTCAATTTACATTTACAATGTCTCATGGAGGCCACAAATTAGGGTTTACATAAAAAATCTGTGATTCCAAAAATGGAATTTAATCCTGAAAACAAGCAGAATTTGTTTAGTATTTAGAATTTAGTATTTTGAAAAATGCAAAATAAAGAACTTTATCACCTAAAATGGAGATACAATAACTATTACTTAAGGCACTAATCCCAAAAAATCATAGTTTTGACATTGATCATGTGACTCTTTGTACAGATGGTCAGTTGTTCTTGCATTTGTTCTTGCAGAACAGAATTTGTTACTAACTCTACTTTAGTATTGTGGTTTTATTTTTGTGCTCCTCTCTATCTCTTGCTCGTAGCAAACTAGCAGTTTGAGGGGTGTGATTAAGGATACTCTGCACAAGCTGTCAAACTGACATCATCAAGAGAAGAAATGCTATTCCAGAGAGGAAGTCAATGTTTAGATTTTGATGAAAGATTATGAAGACAAACAAATCAGAATCAGAATCAGAAAGAGCTTTATTGCCAAGTATGCTTGCACATACAAGGAATTTGTTATAGTGACATAAGCCTCCAGTACACAGAGACAACAACACACAAAAAAAAAAAAAAAAAAAAAGGAAATTTGGCAAATAGTCTATAAACAATTGTGCTATAAATGATAATGGCATAGGATTGAGTAAGATGCAGGGATGTACTAGGATGGAGGGGTAACAAATAAATATATGGATATTGCACATTTTTTGCATAAGCATAAGTGGTTAACTTGCACAGATGAATTGCTCAAAATACCCCACAGATAATTATTTATAGCTTGTTGAAATTGCCACTTTTAGGGTATGAGCCAAAACGCAAGTTTTTTTTTTTTGTGTGTGTGTGTGTGTCCCCTTTAAATAAAAATGAGCTGGTGCTTCCGGCTCCCTTTTCAGATGAGTGTGGAGCTTCTAGAGCTCATGCTTGCAGGCATACCGGTGTTTGGATTTAACTGGTGGTGATTGTGTTACTGATCCTTACATTACTTCCAAATGCAATTTTTACTTCTACATTCCTATTTACGATCATTCTGGTAGCACGTGAAGGCGGAATTAGTGAAAACAGGTGGAGACAATGGTAGCTTTAGCAACATTAGCCTTACAGAGAGCCAAGAAGCTCTTTTGGAAAACAAAATATGAGGCGTGATGCTTACTTTGTCTGGAGTCTGGCAGTTTGTGCACAAATTTGGTATCGATCTCTCTTTTAGAAGCAATCTTTGCACAACTCCAGCGCTGAACTGACCCTCGTTTGTGAGGCAGTCCGGTGTAAAATGATAGCACAAACGTATAACAAACGTTTTCAGTTTTTTTCTGGGACATTTCCTTCGAAAATTAAATTTAACTACCATGTCCTCAGCGGTCTGTGGAGACTCCTATGTACATTGGTTCAACCCAACACACAACACTTTTAATGGCTATTTTGGGGCTGACATTGTACCTCCAGCAGTTACAGCAAGAAAACAGTAATGGGGGACCGCTGTTTCTCACTCTGGGCTGTGTATATGCTAATAGGGCAGAGAGCGTCACAAGTGTGTGGGACTTTCCCCGCCTATAATGTCATAGTAGTGAGAAATCTGGAACTGCTAGTGTGGAGAGACTATTAGGATTATAAAACAATGAGTGGGTGGAGTTTTACCACTATATGCTGGTTGTTTTCACACACTGTGGCCATACAGCTGTGTTCAAACACCTTATGAAAATTATTTTTTGCATTCTATGGCACCTTTAAAAAACATTTAATGTCCGATGTCAAATCATTCCATATTTTTATTTCTCTATATATTACAGTACGTTGCTTTGGATTCATTTTTGAAACAGAAAGCAAAACATTTCCTTTTGATTAGGGATGGGACGATAACCGGTTTTATCGATAACCGTGATAAAATGTGCTGAAGGTTAGTAATATCGTTTAAAAATGAATTATCATTAAAACCGTGTTTGATTATCGCGGTTTTAATAACTCGCTATTAAATCATGTCCAGCCAGCAACAGTCTGACGCAAGCGCAGCGCACAATGTTTTTTTGTTTTTTTTCGAGAAGGAATGGCGAAAGTCAGTGACTTTTCTATGCTTTTCTATGCTTCAACACTTTTCATTGTACGGAAGGAAATGCCACAGAATTTAATCTTTCTTTAAATTAAGTGCATAGAGTTGCTTGTTTTATTAGTTGTTTGTTGATTATTAAATATAAAACTTGCTGAAATGTTTTCAGTGTGAGCATCAACTATTTTTGAACACTTTCATCTCGTTTCAACAAAACCGTGATAATATTGATAATCGTGATAATTTTAGTCACTATAATCGTGATATTAAATTTTCATACCGTCCCATCCCTACTTTTGATGCATGCCTGGTGTTAAAATTATGACTTCTACTATACAGTCATAATACTGCCACTACTATACAGAACTTGACAGCACAGTACACTTGGAACTCTAGACACTGAAATATTTCTTATAAAACAAAGCAGAGAAACAATTGTCCTATCCTCCACAAGTAGACAATCTAGAATTTTGTGCATTATCATAATATTAACCATTCTGTCAGTAAAAAGTCTTTACTTGATTTATTTGACCACACTACTGGACAATGGTCTAAATAAGTAAGAACCATTGTTTGCACATTTTAAGAGATGTAATACTGTGGTAAAAATTTTGCACATCTCTTAATAATTGAGAGACCTTTTTCCATAAATATAGCGTTTCAGCGTCAGTTCAGGCAGGCCACGTAGTCAAGCTCTGCTATCAGCTGATACCCAGATCTAACAGCTGATCTGATCGCTAAAGCACTCAATTGGTCCATTTCAAACAGGGCGCCCTATTTAAGTGCACTTTCAGTCTGCTGCTTGGCTGCTTCCACTGCATTTCTTGCAACCCACCTCCTCCCCTAATGCCTCCTTAACTTTGTTTAACTTCATCAATGTCATTCTGTTTTCATTGATGCATGCTCTGTTCTCAATAGGGGAATTCTATTTCCTGCTCTCCCAGTTTTAAATAGGAGATTGTCCCCAGAAGCTGCTGCTGTTCCCTGACTAGCTTTCATGGAGCTCATGAAAAGCATGGGTAACTCAGAACAGAGCCAAACCGCCAAATGTTACTTTAACAATCATGCAAATAAAAGCTATACAAATTTGAATTAAAGAATTGTCTATGGTATTTTTGACTCAAGTGGTCCTGACTGAACTATTACTTATTCTATCTGTTTTGACCACTTAAGCCTACTGTTTAGCATAATTCCAAGAAGTCTGATTTCCTCTACCTGTTCAATAAGCAAATTTGTTTTTTTGTCAAATTTAGAACCATCTTATTATTCCATACCCACTTTACCACTAATTGTAACTCCTCATCTAAATCAGCAGATATTTTTTCCATTGATGTTGCTTGTAGATCTATGCAGATCATCTGCCATTTCATACAGTCGATTGATGACTAATATGAAGCAGGGCAACAACTTACTGGGTGATGGAGCCTAAAGAATGTCCCTAAAATTCAAGATATGGGGCAAAATGCCCCTGTTTGAAACCTCTTATACAACAGTTCATTAAGAAGTTAATATTGTGTTATTTTAGACACAATGTTGTCTGTTTTGCTCAATTTTGCCAACCAGAAGATAAAGACAAAGCAGAACTGGTAATCTCCGAGCAACTTTATCAGTAAACATATTATCAGTAAACATTTCTTCTCTTAGTTTATGTACTTTATTTTCAACTACTCTATTTTCTTTAGGGTTCAAGCTGGTTTCAATTGAGTTTACTCTCATTTGCTGTTTATGAACAGTATTGATTTAAGTTAAGCTAAGACAGCAATATTTTAATGTTTCATAAAAAAATGAATGAAATGAATAATTTCGCTATAAAGGAGATAAAGGTTAGGATCATGATTTTTTTGGTAGTACTACAAAATATTGTGAGTGTATATTAGCACAGTTTGTTGTTTGCTTTTAGGATCTGAACTTAACTTCAAGGGTGTACTCACACTAGGCGTTTTGATCCGCGTCCGAGCGCGTTTGACCCCCAAAGCCTGGTTCGTTTGACTAGTGTGAGCGCTCGCGACTCATTTAGCTGGCCCAGGCTCAGTTGGAAGAAGTTGTCCAGGGCACGGTTCGTTTGGGCTCGGGTGCAGAACGAATGCAGTGTGAGTGCTAACAGTCACCGTGATTTTGCTAAGTAAGACATGTTCCTGGATCAACATTATTATTTTTTGTGATCAACATTTTTATTCAGATTAATTTCACTTTCAGAAATAAATCTCAAGTCAAGGTTCAAAAGAACTATGTGCAAACAGATGCCATGAAGCCGTCCACTTATACAGAGAAAGAGGAAGAAAAATAAAAGTGCTAAAAAATCAGTTTAGCATAGTATTGTCAGAAGGTTGTCAACTTTTCATCCTATCTAGCAACACCTGGATCAACATTATTGTCCAAAAATGTAGACTTAACTCAATCCCAACCCCTAAACCAAACCCTACCCTACCCATAATTTATTCCTAAAACCAGTGGGAAATGATAGCTGATTAACAAGGGTGTAGAAGCTTCAAACCTGGTTGTAAGCCTAAAACTAATATTTTCTGATAAGTTATATCTCAGTTCTGATTGGTTGATTTGAAATGTTTTTCCAGGATGAACAAGGATGTTGATCCAGGAACATGTTGTACTTGGTGAAACTCATGTTCACCGAGCGCTAACCTTGCCGGAGTGTGGAGCAGATACTATTTTGTGTGCACTACTGTCATCATTACGACCTCAAACATATTCTATTACTACTACTACTACACTATACTTTTCAATTAATTTAATTAAACCAAGTATATTTAGGTTTATAACGGCTCTGGTACTTACATTATTGATGAACAGGAAATGTAGTTTGCGACCAAAAGCTCTTGTAAAGCTGCAAATTATTTCATCAACCTCAGCTGTTTCCGTAATAATTTTCTGATACATACAAGTGAAAATCTTTGCACGGTATAAGTTATTAATGAATTATTATTAATTATTCGGCAGAATATTAGCGAAAGTTGTTTTCTCTGTTATCTCATACATGATGATGTCTCATACATGCGTGAACTTGTCCAGAAAGTTTAGTGCAAGTGTGAGTGCAGGCCAGCGGGAGAGTGGGGAGGGGGATAATCGTGCTTGGTTTAAGGCAACCATGCCTAAATAACACTCTTGCTTCATAACACTTTAACCACAGTTAATCTTTAGTTAAAAAAAAAATAGGGCTGCTCCGATCACGATCGGCCGATCGTTATGCGCATCTCGTCAGTAAAGCCGGTTCTCTAATCAGCGGTAAATTCCCTCAGGTGCGTGATTTCACATCAGCTGTTACTACACGGAGCCATTGTTAACTGAGAAGATGCACAAATCCACTTCATTTTCAGCGTTTATTTGCGCATCTTCTCAGTTAACAACGGCTCTGTGTAGTAACAGCTGCTCTATGTGAAATCACGCACCTGAGGGAATTTACCGCTGATTAGAGAACCGGCTTTACTGACGAGATGCGCGTTAACGATCGGCCGATCGTGATCGGAGCAGCCCTAAAAAAAAATGTCACAGAGTTGAACTTACTAGGGTTTGAATGTAATATTCTATAGTTTGGCCTCATTGTTCTGCAATTGGACCAGGGGCGTAGATTATGAGGGGGACATGTCCCCCCCACTTTTATCATCACGGAAATTCGTCCCCCGCACTTTTTCGGTCAAGTGTGTTCGCATAGAGGTTTTCAAGAGCTGGTGTGAATAAATATAGATTTAAACTCAAAGAGACAGGACAGTCTGCGCATGACCTGATATTTTATTCGGACCCAGAAGACAAGATGAACATCACTGAGCGCTAAACTCTCCTGCAGTGTGTGTTTCATTCATCCTCGAAGCCAGAGGGCGCTCTAGAGCAGAAAATCATACCAGGAAACTCCTAATATGGACAAAAGCGTCCAGCTATGCTGTGTGAAAACAGTTGTTTTCACAGAAAAACAGACACTTTTGGAAACACGAACACATTATTATTACAAAAAAACTATTCTGCCTTATTATGTGATAAAAAAGTGTTTGTAGTATATACACAGATCATTATTATTTGCTTTTGTCCAGCAATTATAGATTTCTAAGCCAATTATAAGCCTGAAGTTAGAGAAAAATTTAAGTTGCCTATACACTACCAATCAAACGTTTTTGAACAGTAAGCTTGTTAATGTTTTTTAAAGAAGTCTCTTCTGTTCACCAAGCCTGCATTTTTTTGATCCAAAGTACAGCAAAACAATCACTGATTTCTATTTGAATATATTTCAAAATGTAATTTATTGAGATTTCAAAGCTGAATTTTTTAGCATCAATACTCTATTCACACTATCCTTCAGAAATAATTCAGATTTTCTGCTCAAAAAAAAAAAAAAACCTCTAAGCTTTTGAATGATATAGTGTATAATGTTGCAAAAGCTTTTTATTTCAAATACATGCTGCTCTTTGGATCCTTCTATTCATCAAAGAATACTGAAAAAATGTACTCATATCTTTTAAATAATGATAATCAGCAAATCAGCATATTAGAATGATTTCTGAAGGATGAGACAATGAAGACTGGAGTAATGATGCTGAAAATACAGCTTGGATCACAGGAATCATATATATATGTAATTTCTGTCCCCCTCACTTCTAAAAAGATGGCTACGCCCCTGAATTGGACCCAGAGCGCGGTAATGATTGCTTTCTGTCACTCTCGCTGACTGAGGAAAAACTCTGACAGTCCAGGCACGTCGAGATGCGCTTGCAAAACTGACTCCTGCTGTGATGAAACATGACAAAGGGAGAACTTACTCATTTGTTATCCTAGTGGAAGGCAGACAAAACAATGAGAGACATTATGGAAATCAGCACGACAGCACACGTCACCCTCGACCTGTCCTGACTGCAGCTCTGCGCTCAGTATGGGCTTATCTTTGTCTCAACTGTCAGCGCAGTCATTGCTATTCTTAGCGTAATCAGTAAAAGTAGTTGACCAGTTGCCCTGACATTTAAGCCTGCTTGGTGATACAGCATAAAAAACATAGCAGTGATGTGTGTAATAAAGAAGAAAAAGGCACATTTTACAAAGGCAATTAAATTTATTGTGACATTACAGGGATAGTTTGATTTCTGACCTCTTTATACTCACCTTTGTGTTGTTCCAAGCATGTATGACTACCTCTCTAGAAATAAAACAAGATAATGTGTCCTAAACAGCATTGGATTCCAGAAATATAGCTGCAATTTCTGTGCTTTCCAAAACCATAATTTATAGAAACCATAACCACCAAGTAGTGCAGTTTACAAAAAAATGGTTCCATATTGTTAAAATAGTGTAGTTCAAACGATGGATGTCACTACTGCGGTTTCAGGAAACAGTTGTGACATACAGTAGCTGTATGGGACATGTGTCCCAGGTTTGGCATGACATGAGGGTGAGTAAATGAATTATTTATTATATTTTTTTTTATTTGGGTGAATTAAACTTAACATTATGAATGCAAAACTGCTTGTATTTCGTCCTCTAAACCAGTGGTTCCCAACCTCGTTCCCGGAGGCCCCCCACCACTGCACATTTTGCATCTCTCCTTTGTCTGACACCCATTTCAGGTCTTGGAGTCTTTTCTAATGAGCTGATGATCTGAATCAGGTGTGTTTGATTAAGGTGACATGGAAAACATGCAGTGTTGAGGGCCTTCAGGAACGTGGTTGGGAACCACTGCTCTAAACCTTCCAAGTCCAGGTTTTTTTCTGTCCTTCTCCAGTTTCTCTGATATGATTTGTTGTATTTTTAGCGTGCTGTTGGCTCAATTGTCATTTGTCTTCAAATGTGGTCAACAGGATGCCTTTATTAGAGAATTTCACGCTTTAACAACAAGCAATCACTCAAACCCCTCTTAAACAGTGTTGCAAGACCCTCAGCTTTTGTCATTTAGTAGCAATCAGTGCAAGCATTGCCCCCTCTGTGTTTGTCAACAAAATCACCAGATGCAATTTCCAGGAAGAGCTATTGCTGAGTGCTATCGAGTCTGCATGACCAAAACCCCTCTCTCATACTTTCTTTTTTTGAGTATGTTTGTGTGTTTCTGAAAAAAAAAAAAAAAAATGGCTGTTTATTAGGGCTGGACGATTATGGCCTAAAATCAAAACCTCGATTAATTGAACATTTTACCTCGATTACGATTAATGAACGATTATTTTGTTTCTGTTTTGTTTTTTTGCCCTCATAGTTCACTGACAAGGTTTGTACTGTAAATATGATTGACTATCAGCAGTTATTTTATCTATGTTCGTAACATTTCTTACTAGGGTTGGGTATTGTTTGAATTTTATCAATTCCGATTCTGCTTATTGATTCCGATTCTTATCGATTCCGATTCTGCTTATTGATTCCGATTCTTATCGATTCCGATTCTGCTTATTGATTCCGATTCTTATCGATTCCTAGTTTCGATTCCAATAAGATAAAAAATCCAATATAAAAAAAATTAAGTAAAACATTTAGATGTCAAACATTTTTACAAAGCATTCTGTTGCAGCTGAATAACATGAGCAAAAATCAGCAGCCTACAAAACACTGCAAGAGGAATTTTGCCTGTGATTAAAAAAATACCATAGCAAAAACAACTAGATTAATATAAATTTCAAATATTAAAGTGTTAAAGAGTCAGTAATAAGATAGGAACAAACAAATAAATTAGCAATATCATAAATAAATACAACAAAAAAAATTCAGGTACAGAAACTAATTAAGTTTTAAAACACTGCATAGTTTTCTTTTTATAAATAAAATAAAGATTAATCAAGTAAAGTTATTAAATATATTCAGTCAAGATCAGTGAATGATTTTCTTTTGTTCTTTGATTAACATTAATGACAGGCAGCGCGTTTATTAGGCTGTCGTCTCTTTAAGCAAAAATACTGCACATGTGTGTTTTCGTTCTCATCTGTTTATGTTCACGTAAGACAAAAACGGCTGCGTTTATGATGATATACTGATGTAGTTTTCTGTATTGTAGTTTCGACTCGGAAAAACCTTTTCTACAGTTAAAATACATAGAACAGTCCGAGAACGGACACAGACCGGGAACCCGCAGCGCGACCGCCGACCGGTGCTCTCTATGCACGCGCTTGTGCTTCATGTGCGCTGCACACAAACATGCTATGATAAGTTTTGAGATTCTAAGCTACTTTAGTGATAAATCACAGGACAGCGCTGACAACTAGTTTCTGTGCGCGCGATCGATCACAGCTACTGTTTGTATGAGTGTTCATGCCACAATGCAGCTGCGCGAACATGGTAGCTCGATATAAGAATACACATCCATTCATCTAATCGCTTGAATGTCCAAACCATAAAACAAATACAACTGACAAAGTTAAGTGATGACGCAAGGCTCACCGCTCACGTGCCATCACTATGTGTTGAACTGGCGTTCACCTCCGTGTTTTGCTTTTATGCCACTGACTGGAGAGCGGAGTCATGTGGCTACACGCGATAGTATGCTTTTAAGGGGGAAGTGTTAACAGGATTAAAAAACCGAAATAACCGACATGGGAAAATTAGACGTTATGAATTTCGGTTTTGATTATTTTTGGATTAATCGTTCAGCCCTACTGTTTATACAGAAGCATAATATGGTTGTCGGTCCTGTTTTAAAGCTAAATATGTTTCTGTTCACACACAGTTCAGATATAAACAGAATTCTATAACCAAACTGACTTTTGATTTCTGACTGCTTGAATTGTGATGATGTGCATCAACATGTTCCAATATACTCAAATCCAATTAGAACAAATATTTGATTTGAGCTAATTACATATGAGTGTGGAGAACAAACACCTCCACAGCTTTCCACTCACCCTTTACATTTTTTTTTCCCATAATGTGCAATTTTTATGTGTGGATTTTTTCTTTAATATCAGTCATTTTTCCATTTCCGAGTTTATCTCTATGCCTCTGGGGGTTTTGAAAAGGTTGAGTCATTTCAATTAAAATAATAAGCCTACATGATAACAAGAAAAAGTCCTTCTGCGCCAAATCACAGTCAACTTAATGAAGGGGGCTGATTTTTTTTCGGGGGTGGAGGAGGGTGCACAGACTTAATGAACATGTCTCTTTGTATCTCTCTCGGTCACCTGTTTTGTCCTATCTTTGACTTCTGTCTTTAGTCTTTCCTGTTTGTCTGTTACTTTAACGCACTGTGATTATGCCATACTGCGTTTTTGTGTTGTTTCACTGTTTTATCTGGTGTTGTATAGTAGGGATGCATGATAAATATGCATGATTTCACGTGGAGTAGCATTTATAAAAAATAAAAAAAAAACATGTGCAAAATATGATCTTGGTTTTGCACCACTTGTCAGTGAACAACGGCTCTGTGTAGTAAATGCTGCTCCACGTGAAATCACGCACGTGTAGAGATTTACAGCTGATTAAAGAACCGGCTTTACTGACATGATGTGCATTAAATATCAGCTGATATTTATTGTGCATCCCTATTGTATAGCCTGTTCTGTACCTCTTTTATGTAGCCTATTTGTACTATTTTATATATCCAATAGTGTCTTTTCTCTACCTTGTATTCTAGGTTCTTAATACTTTGTGTGGTTACCTGGATGATCCATGACAGTTTTTTGTTTTGTGATGGTTGTGCATGAGTCCCTTGTTTGTTCTGAACAGTTAAACTGAGAACTGTTCTTCAGAAAAATCCTCCATGTCTTGCTGATTCTTCAGTTTTCCAGCATCTTTTGCATATTTGAACCCTTTCCAGCAGTGACTGTATGATTTTGAGATTAACACTGAGGACAATTGAGGAACTCAAACACAACTATTAAAAAAGGTTCAAACATTCACTGATCCTCATGAATGAAATACGATGCATTAAAGGGTTAGTTCACACAAAAATAAAAATTAAGTAATAAATTACTCCCCCTGAAGTCATCCTAGGTTTGGGATGTCAATTTTCGATCATTTCCATGATCGATCATCGTTTAAATTAACGATTAATTAATCAATTAATCATTAAACTTATTGCTGCAAAATGCGTCTATGGCAGCGGATTAGACAGGATTTGCAAAACTCACTCATAATACCAACAACACCAAAAAAATGCTTTCTCACACAAATTAAAGGGGGTTTAGTTGAAATAAAATGCTAGTAGCAAGATTATAAAATAAATACATGTGATTATGATCATTTGATAAAATGAAGAGAGTGGACCATACATTTGAGATCATTTTACTGACCAAAATGTCGGAAAATTTCAGATTTGGAATTTAGACTGGAAAAGATCATCCTCTTCACATGAGCAAAAACGTCCTTGGCATTGACATTCTATTTAAACTGATCAGTGTAACCTTTTATATGTTTGGTTGACTGTATTTTATTTTGATAATGAACACTGCGATGTAATTTTGAATCGCTAGAATATGTGGGGGGTGTGATGTGCATGTGAGGCGCCAGCACGATCGAACAGCTGAGACATAAAAAAAAAAAAACCTTTTGGAGTAAGATATAATCCGCAAATGTGTTTACTTTAATTTGTGCATACAATAAAAAACACAAGATTTGTGCTCTTGTAAAATAAAGAAAACAAACAGAAAGCGCGTTGTCATCCTTTCATTTCCATGAACTTGTTTATGGAGCGCTACAACATACTTCTGTTTTAAATCCATTATCTTAATTAAAACGGATATATTTTATGTTTTTGTTTTTTTTATGAAAACTGTTATTTTTATTTTAGGCCTATTACTTTGTGTTGTTTCTATTTTAATGTACTTTTAAAGTTTAAATCACATTAAAATCTTATTTTGTACATTATGAATGAATGATGATGCATTAATATATGGTCACCATCACTCACAGCCACTCACACGTGTTCTGCGCATGAGCCGCACACAGCCCAACATTGAATAGGTTAACCGACCATCGATAGCTTTAATCGATTGAATCTCTTATCGACAATTAATCGATCATCGATTAATCGTTGACATCCTTATAGGTGTAGGCCCCTATATGACTTTTTTTCCTCCTATGAATCCAGTCGAAGTTATTTAAAAAGTTGTTTTTAAAATTAAAATAGTTATAGATATATAGATATATAAATAGATATATAAAATAGTATATATATATATATATATATATATATATATAATATATATTATTATATTATATAATATTATATATATATATATATATATATATATATATATATATATATATATTAGACTTGTGCCGGTATTCGGTAATGCGATATATTGTTGTGATTAATATGCACGATAATACTTCTCCGTGTGCTGCAACCTTGTCATGGTGGAGAGGCTTGCGTGCTTCTATGATCCTGAGAGCTATGCTGGAGGGAGCCTATGGCTCCTGGTAGGTTCAACCATACCAGACGTCTTGGGTGAGGAGTGAGACGAAAGGCAGCACCTGGCCCTCCAGGTTGGGGGTTGGGCGTGGCGCTAACAGTGCCACCCTGTAAAAAACCTACTGTTACCGAAACTACAATGAGCAATACTACTTACATCAGGCCCATAGTAGACCCTGGTCACCCAAACTCTTTGGATGGCAGTATGACCACCCCTGATGAAATCCGAAGGGAACTCAGGAGTGCGAAAGAGGGCCTACTAGGACCTAAAACCAAGATCCGCATTGGAACATGGAACGTCCGTACTATGTGGGAGACCACCAAGACAGCACAAGTCCTCAGTTAGATAAAAAGGTACCACCTGGACATCTTGGGGATAAGTGAGAGTCACTGGATCGGCTCTGGTCGTCAAGTCCAGCATGAAGGGTCTGTTATCCATTCTGGTCACGAGAACACCCATACACATGGTGTAGCCATTCTAATCTCCAAGGAGAAGGCCAAAACCCTGCTAGAACCAGTAAGTGAAAGACTGATCCGAATACGCCTCAACTCAAAGTTCTGTAAACTCGCCATCTTACAGTGCTATGCACCAACCAACAAGGCTGAAGAGGAGGTCAAAAAATACTGGTATGAACAACTGCAAATGGCGGTTTCCAAAGTACCCCAACACGACGTTCTTCTCCTAACTGGCGACATGAATGCAAAAGTGGGAACCAACAACTTCAACAACAAGAGAGAAATGGGTAGACATGGATGTGGCGACAGAAACAACAATGGTGAACGCCTTGTTGATTTCTGCATGAGTAACAACCTGGTCATCGGCGGCACCATCTTCCCACACAAAAACATCCATAAGCTCACATGGCAGTCACCTGATGGTAGGACCATCAACCAAATCGACCACATCATCATTAACGGTAAATGGCGCAAGTCACTGCAAGATGTTAGAGCCTACCGAGGTGCAGATGCCTATAGCGACCACTACCTAATCGCTGCCACCATTAAACTCAAGTTGAAGAAGTTAATCCCACAAGGCCATCGGCAGAAGAAACTGGACATTGCAAAACTCCAACATCCAAAGAAAAACAAGGAGTTTGTGTTGGAACTCAGAAACCGCTTCAGCACGCTAGAGGCTTCCTGTGAAATAGAAGAAGAACCCAGCAAATGGAATGCTATCAAAACCATATACTCTGAAACAGCACAAAAAGTCCTGGGCTTCAAACAAAAAGGGGCCAAAGAATGGATATCCGCTAACACTTGGCTGAAAATCGAAGAGAGGAAAGAGCTGAAGGCAAAGATGCTGAACACAACAACAAGTCCCAACGACTCCTCGAGAAAACCAAGATGTCCTATAAAAACAAGGACAGAGAGGGGAAGAGGAGTGCTAGAAAAGACAAAAGGGTCTTTGTAGAACACCTGGCAAGTGAAGCTGAGAAAGCTGCAGCCTATGGAAATCTGGGCACAGTGTACAAAATCACAAAGCGACTCTGCGGCAAATGCACAAACCAAACTACCCATGTTATGGACAAGAATGGCAACATCTGTACATCAGAGAGTGAACAAGCAGCCAGATGGGTTCAACACTTCCAGGAAGTACTCAACCTGAACAACCAGCCAACATCACAACAACAGAGGATATCCTGGAAATCAACACCAACCCCCTCTGACTCTGCTGAAGTTAAAGCTGCCATCCAAACCCTGAAAAGTGGCAAAGCATGTGGCATAGATGCTATTCATGCCGAGATGCTCAAGGTTGACATTCTAACATCAACAAGAGTGCTGACGGACCTATTCCAAAACATCTGGAACAGTAACACCATCCCTGAAGATTGGTCCAAAGGCCTCATTGTCAAAGTCCCCAAGAAAGGCAACATTAAGAACTGTGACAAGTGGCGTGGAATTACTCTTCTGTCTATCCCAAGCCAGGTGTTCTGCAGAGTCCTTCTCAATCGCATGGAGACAACCAATGACACCAGAATTAGACAGGAGCAAGCAGGCTCTAGGAAGGGAATACACCCCTCTACATCAACTTCGTGGACTTCAGGAAGGCCTTCGACAGTGTCCATCGACACACCCTCTGGAAGATACTGCAATCCTATGGAATACCATCAAAGATCATCTCAATCATAAAAACATTCTATGAACATTTTAAGTGTAGTGTCATTATGGGAAATCACCTCTCTGAGTGGTTTCCTGTGCAGTCCGGAGTGAGACAAGGGTGCATCATCTCCCCTATCCTCTTCCTGGTCGCCATACACTGGATCACAACCAACACCATAGCAGACAGACCCAGAGGCATCCAGTGGACCAGAGGCATCCAGTGGACTCTCCCAGCTGGAAGATCTTGACTTCACTGATGATCTTGTTCTCCTATCAACCAACCAGTACAACATGCAGGCTAAAACTGATAGGCTGAACAACTTTGCCAGACATGTTGGGCTCAGTATTAATACCTCCAAAACACAAGTGATGTGTGTCAACTCCATTCCCACAGCACCCATCCTTATTAATGAGCAACCACTTGAGTTTGTGGAAAATTTCACCTATCTGGGCAGTCTCATCAGTAAGGACAGTGGGGCATCTAAAGATATTAAAGCAAGGCTGGGAAAGGTTCAGGGTGCCTTCTCCCAACTCCGTTCTATATGGAGATCAAAACAATAAAGCCTTAAAACGAAGATGATCCTATATAACTGTAATGTAAAGTCTGTTCTGCTGTACAGTTCAGAGAGCTGGCCAGTTATCAAAACTGACATGAGGAGAATGGAAGTGTTCCA